>NW_027186457.1:27115453-27150116 GCF_028583685.1 Petaurus breviceps papuanus | reverse complement strand
ATCTATCTATCTATCTATCTATCTATCTATCTATCTATCTATCTATCATCTATCTCTCTCTCTCTGTCCATCCATCCATCCATCCATCCATCCATCCATCCATCCATCCATCCATCCATTTATCCATCCATCCGTTCATCCATCTATCCATCTGACTATCTATCCATATCTATCTATCTATCTATCTATCTATCTATCTATCTATCTATCTATCTATCTATCTATCTATACATACATATATATCACTAATTGTAGCAAACCTCTTTCTGTCATTCTTTGTTTCTATTGCAGAAATATTTGTGGTATATTTTAGTATATTGTGCAGTGGAATCAATGATAGACTTGGATCCAGACAACCTGGGTTCAAATCCTGCCTCTGATCCTTTTCTCCCAGAATGACCTTGTGTAAGCCACCTCAGCTTTCTGATCCTTGGCTTCCTCATCTGTAAAATGAGGGGGTTGGGTTGATGGCTTCTGGGGTCCCACCCAAAGATACTGTAAAGGCAGTAGTGAATTTACAGAACTTTGTGGATGAGTTCATGTATACAAAGGGAGGACTAACAGGAAAATATTTCCAATCCTGGGCTTTTGGGGGAACAAATAAAAAAAAGATTTTAAGTGGAAACTTTTGAGGTTTAAGAAGAGATTTCATGTGAAAAAAACATAACAATCTGTAATGTCCTTTATAAAGTTATTTCCATATAACATCTTCTTTGAGTTTCAAAACAAGCCTGTGAGGTAAGTATTAGAAGTATCATTAACCCAATTTTGCAGAGGAGGAAACTGAGACTGAAAACGGTTAAGTCATTTGCCCAGATAGTAACTATCTGAAGTAAGATTCATACCAATGTCTTCCTGAAACCAAGTCCACCACTCTAACCACTACTCTGCCCAGCCACTCCCTTCTTGCTACTTAAGAAATTCATTTGCTGGGTTGTCTGATAAATCATAAATGAATTCATGACTCATTTCCAATTCTGATGTCCTATAGACAACCTCAGAGACCACATACTTCTCACATATAATCAATCATTGAATCCATCTACAAAGGATTGACTAGAACTGATTATAAATTCAACACTGCCAATATGTCCACAATGCATATTCTAGGTGGTGATCAATAGACAGAGAAATGGATATGGTAACATAGATGGCAAAGTGTGAGTGAAATTCTCTTGATCCTCACATAAACTAGTTTACTGTTAATCTCTCCAATTCCTTTCTTGGAACCATCAGGGTATATTAGAAGAGATTAAATTTGCATTCTGAAGAGATTATGCTTGAATTCATTTTAACCTGCTAAATAATGCAATGGATCCTTTTCAATCCAAAGCTGAAGACAAGCACATGACATGAAGATCCTATTATTCTTAGAGTTCTAAACTCCTAAATTGATTCAAGTTCTAGATACATTTTAGAATCAGAGAATCCAAGAATCTGTGTTGGAATGGACTTTCAAAACCACCTAGTTCAATCCATTCTTGAACAAGAATCCTTTCTACAATTCATCTGACAAATGACTCTCCAGCCTTTGCTTGGAGACGTCTAGTGAGAAAGAATCAACACTTTCTCTGGGCAGCCATTCGATGTTTGGAGAGCATTAACTGATAAGATTTTCCTTATGTCAAGCTCCACTCTACATCCTTAACATCTATCCACTACTTCCAGTTTTGTCCCCTGGGGTCAGACAGAACATGATAGCCCTTCAAGATACTGGAAGGCAGGACAGCCATTGTCTATGCCTCCTCCACAAGTCTTCATGTTTTTATTTTAAGGATTGCTGCCTGGTTTTATTTGGACCTCAATAATTTCCTTTGTCTCTGACATCTGAGCCTGTGCATATTTTTCTCCTAATAAAAGTTAAGGTTGCATAGAAAAATATATTCTCCTTTTCTGGACTTGTTTTTTTAATACATTGCAAATAGGGGAAAAGAACCTTGATCAAACACATATTTTAAAAAATCTCGTTTCTGCAAGAAACTTAATTTATTCTGATTCCTAGCTTTTATATGAGAACCAGGATCCTTCATCTTCCCTGAATATGTGAAAAGTATTAATCTCCATTACATGGAAATAGATATTCTTTTTTCTGCTACAGAACTCATAAAATAATTCTCTCAGTAGCCTGGAATAGATACACTTTTCTGTGAAGGGCAAATGATCTTGTTAAGCATTCTTTCCTCATTAAAAACTGCCTACTTTTTAAACTTTGACACTTTGGCACTTGGATAGCCTGTGTGTGAGCTCTTTGATAGCGGCAATCTTTCCAAATAAGTAAAGCACAATCTATCCATGCCTGCCTATCCTGAGGGACTATGGTCCACATGCTCCCCTAAATCCACACTGGGTGACCTGTCCAAGGTTCTGAGAAGCAGCTGTTTCTTGTTCTCTTGAAATAGTATGGGTTCCAACAGAACACATGACTCTCCAATGGCTATGCCTTGCTCTCAAATGTGAGTAACCCACTTTCTCTTTCCTACATGACATCCTTTATGTCACTTCTGTTGCACAATTCTTGGTTGCTAATGTGGGTGCAGTTTGCTCAATTCCCACCACAGACCTCTTCATTGTTCTTTGGGTAGCCCTCAATTTTAATTCTTAAGAGGTTTTTATAATCTATTACTTGTAGCAGCACATGGTATTATCTGAATGACATCAGTGTTAAAAAGATAGGCCTTTGTTTCAAGGAAAAGCATGGGGATTATTAAAAGTGCTGCACAATTCTCTCATTTACCTTGCTTTTCTATTTCTGTTAAATTGTGAGCCTTGAATATTGTTTATGCTCAATGTGAGTCCAAAATATATGCACTGAAGGAGCTTGCTATCTAACTGCATTTCATAGTCTGGACAACAGGTGTTCTTCATCCATTTAGTTTTTCCTGTGTGAATAGTGAGATTGTTTTGAATGGTCACTGCTTTGGAGTGGAGGTTTTGCAATGTTCTGGGGCTTGATGAAATTAACACAGTCATTTGTCAAAAAGAGCATATCTGGCTAATTTCCTTAGAGAAAATTTAGTTGGAAGTGGAGATGCATTTTTAGCTTTGTACCTGAAATTGTTATTATTTCATTATAATAATTTCTACTAACTGCAAAATTGTCAGTAGAAGAGCGGTTAACAGATTTGTGGAAAGCAAACCAGGATTCTTGAGTTATGATACTAGTTAGGTGTCTGGTTATATTTTGATCTCTCATTATTGTTCCTGTCATGCATGTTCCTTTCATTGATTTTTAGTCTGAATTGTGTGGTCATGTTTTCCAATTCAAATCATTATACTGTATTAGAATTTTCTTTCCTCCATACTGAGCAATGAAATTGGATATTTTAGAACTCCAGGATGTTTTCTAAATAATCTATTGTTTGTAGGTGATATTTATGAGGAAGGACAAGGAAGCATCTGTATAGGCAAGGAGAAGAGAAGACAGTTCTACCTGTAAATCTAAACAGATAGGAAACATGTAAATAATTGGGTTTTTCTATGGAGCAAACATTTTTTTACTAAATTATTATGTCCCTACTATGTGCCAGGGACTGAACGAAGTTCTGGGGATATAAAGCCACTATCAAACATCTTGGTGTCATCCAATCCAATTCAACAGATTTATTCTGTTCTTTCAGTTGTGTCCAACTCTTTGTGACCCCATTTGGGGTTCTCTTGGCAAAGATGCTGGGGTGGTTTGTCATTTCCTTCTCCAGTTCTTTTTACAGATGAGGAAACTGAGGCAAACAAGGTTAAATGACTTGACTAGGGTCATGCAATTAATAACTGCCTAAGGTTGTATTTGAACTCAAATCTTCCTGACTCCAGGCCTGGTGCTCTACCCACTGTGACACTTTGCTGTCCTAGAAAGATTTATTAAGTTCTTAACTAAGTACAAGGCACTGAAGTAACTGTGAAGAAACAGAACTACAATATTTGATGACTTTAAACTATACAGGTTTAAAATATGACATGACATAACCTTTTGATTCCCACAACAACTCTCTGTGAGGCAGGGGCTGTTGTCTTACTCATTTTACAGATGTGAAAACTGAGAATGGAAAAAATTAAGTGACTAGGCCAGAGTTACACAGCTAATGAGTGTTCAAGGAGCAGCTGGAACTCAGGTTTTTCTGACTCCAAGGCCAGCAATCTTTCCACTATACCACCTAGCTCCCTAGACAAAATAAGCTAAGTCCCTGCCCTAAGGTGCTTGCATTCTACTAAAAGGTACGATAGAAATAGAGCAATATAATATATAATATACAGTATATAATAATGTGACATTAATATTATAGTATAATTATATTATGATTTAATATAATACTTACATGTCACTGCAATATTATAATAATGTAATACATAATAACGTAATATATAAGTATATAAATAGAACAATGATCATTTGAAGAGAGACCATTAATTCCTAGGGGGAAAGGGTAAAGAAGGCCTTCCCTTGGGAGATGATTATGAGCTGAGACTTGGAGGAAAGCAAGGATTCTAAGGTGGAGGTAAGGAGAGGAGGTAGGGGAGGGAAAGAAGGGAAAAAGACCTAGGACTGAGCCTTAGAGAACACCCGAGTTGGTCCCGGGTCACCACACCCAATATACTAATGTATCCCCAGTTTCTTTTAATGACAAATTAATAATAATAGTAGCTAACATTTCTATAGTGCTTTAAGTTTTAGAACACTTTTCACATATTATCACATTGGATCCTCAAAGCAACCCTCTGATCAATGATTCCCATTCTATAAATGAGGAAGCTGAGACTGGCTAAATGACTCATTCAGGGTCACACAGCTAGTAGACGTCTGAGACAGGATTTGAACTCAGGTTGTCATGAATTCAAGTCCACTAGTCTATCCACTATGCCACCTAGCTGCCTCTAATTTGTTTATTTAACAACAACAACAACAACAACAAAAACCACCAGTTTTTTATTTAAAAACAACTACTTGAGGCAGCTAGGTGGCACAGTGGATAGAGCACTAGCCCTGGAATTAGGATGACCTGAGTTCAAATCCAGCCTCAGACATTTACTAGCTGTGTTACCCTGAGCAAGTCACTTAACCCTGAATGCCTCAACCGCCCTCTCAAAAAAATTCACAATCACTTATTCAACCAGAAAGTACCCACAAAGATGAGGTACAGAAATTTGAAGGGTGTCAACTCCTTTGTTCAAGTGCTGAAGTTCAGGACAGAAAGGCATCATTCACCAAAAATGGAAACATTGGAGCCGCAGTTGATTTGATGAGTTATATAACAAAAGTCCCTTCTAGACATACTAAATCTAAGATGGGGGGAAAGGGGGATGGAGCCTGAGTTTAATTAAAGAAGTTTTAAGGAAGAAACGAGCAAATATGCCTAACTGTGTAGCTCAAGTCATATAAATAAGCTTAGAAATGAGAGTGATAAAGAAATTCACCTGGTTTTCAAATAATGATCCTTAAGTACCTACCAGATACCTAGGTGGTTCAGTGGATAGAGCATGGGACCTGGAGTCAGAAAGACCTGAGTTCAAATCCTGCTTCAAGTACTCATTAGCTATGTGAGCCTGGGCAAATAACATTCATTCAGTGTCTCAGTTTTCTCGTCTGTAAAGTGAGGAGAATAGTAGCACCTACCTCTCAAGGTTGTGAGGATCAAATAAGTTTGCATATGCAAAGCACTTTGTAAACCTTAAGGACATATATAAATACTAGCTTCTGCTGCAACTATTGTTACTACTGCTACCACCACTACTACTACTACCACTATTACTACTACTACCACCACCACCACCACCACCACCACTACTACTACTACTACTGCCACCACCACCACCACTACTACTACTACTACTGCCACCACCACTACTAACACCACTACTGCTCTACCACTACTACTACCACTACTACCACCACCACCACCACCACCACCACTACTACTACTACTACTACTACTACCACCATCACTACTACTACTACCATCACCACCACCACTACTACTACTAACACTACCACCTCCACTACTACTACTAACACTACCACCTCCACTACCACCATTATTATGTACACAGCAATGTGCTAGGCAGTAAAGATACAAATAGAACAGTATTTGCCCTTAAGGAGCTTACATTGTAACGGGTGAAACAACATGCATAACTACATTCAAAATAAATACAAAGTAATGGGAGAGGGGCATTCCAGTCCTTTGGTAAGGTACTACAAAAGGCTCCTTAAAAGTGCATTTTGGCTGAGTTTCAAAGAGAAAGAGGAGTGCTAAGAGGCAGCGGTGACAGTAAGCACCTTGTGAGTATGCAAAGGCACGAGATAGAAGGAACAACAAGATAGTCAGTTTGGTCAGATTGAAGAGTGTGGAAAGGGAAACAAAGCATAGTAAGGCTGGAAACATTGGTTGGAGACAGGTTGGGTTTAGCTTTTAAAGCCCAACAAAGGAGTTTGTATTTGATCCTAAAATGCAGGAAATTTGTTTCATGTTTTCAGTGGGAGGAGTCAATAGGTTTTCTGCCAGAGGAAAGAGAGGAGGCATTTTCTGCATTGGGAAGAAACAATTTTCTGAATAAGGCAAAATGTTGGTAGCAAGAGGAGAATGTTTATAGAGTCGACCTGTTCTTTGAAGTTTCTAAAGATAGAATGCTGCTTCACCTGTTCTGTATAACAACGGACATAACAATTCTACCCTCTCAGAAACAATGCTAAATTTTTCTGACCCCAAAATGTCCCTGACCCCTCTTTTATCCTTGGAATCATTCATACCCTGATCACTCCATCTGGTATTCAAGGGTTCGGTCTACATAATTTAAACCTCAGAGTCTTCTATCTTCTTGAAAAACTAGTATTTACCAGTTCATAAATTTGGAGCTTGGAAGGGATCTCAGAGGTCAATCAAACCAACGTTTCAGTTTTACATATAAGGAAACTGAGGTCTGGAGAGTTAAAACGATTTCATAAGAATAAATTTAGATCTGGAAGGAATCTTAGAGGCCATCGAGTTATGTCAGTCATAAACATGGCTTTGATTATTGATCCCAGCTCCTCTTGTGGCTGATGATGGATGAGTACAAGGGGGACCTCTGAGTCATGAACTGGTACCAAGAAAATACTGATTTATGGAAAATGGGTGCCAAGTCTTGTCAATTTCACCTGTGTAACCTCTGTCACAGCAATTCCCTTCTGTCTACTTACCTAGCAGTTTCCTTAATAACTCTATCATCACTTCTTACGGAATATTGCAATAGTCTCCTCAATGGTCTTTCTGCTTCTAGTTTCCCCTCTTAATTTCAACCTCTGTATAGCCACAGCTGTCAAAATAGTCTGATCATGGCACTGTCCTGCTCACAAATCACCACTCATTCCCTATGACCTTGAAGATACAATACAAAGTTCCTAAAATCCCTTCACAGTCTGAGCAGAGACTGCCTTTCCAGGTTATTTCCCATTACTCATCTTCACAATATGTATTCTAGACCTTGAGAAGCAGAATGGAACAGATATTCTATACCTATCCCAGACAGCTGGAACCGGAGTCAGAAAACCCTAGATTCAAATTCTATTTCTGATGCTTTACCAGCTGTGTGATCCTCAGCAAATCAGTTGACCTCTCTAACCCTCAGTATCTTCATTTGTAAAACAGGAATGAGAATGCTGGGTAAACCTGCCTCACGTGGCTGCTATGGAAAGTCGACTTTCCCAACTCAGTGTATGTCTTTACATTTATCTCCATGGCATTTTGCCTTATTAGATTTATCCCAATGTGCTAGCTTGTTAAGATCCTTGAAGATGCATACTCAGTCATCCAGTGTGTGTCTCACATCACAAACACATCATTCTAGTGTAAATATGTGTTCCTGAAAAAGTAAAGAAATTCTGTGGTGGATCCTGCAGAGTCCACTTCTGAGACTGGTAAAGGCAATTCTGAGCTATATTATTTCAGCCTTCTCTCATTTTTGCCCCCTCTGTCTCTCCTTTGAAAGTCCAAGGCCTCTACTCCAATGAGTCAAGACCTGCTTTGTATCCCAGCTCAAGTAGATATGTGGACAAAAAGCCAAAGAGGTGGCCTGGTCAGCTGCTGTTATCATGGTGGCCAAGGGCAGCATCTCAAATTTTGCGTCACTTAGAATACTGGGAGAACATCATTGCTAATTCATCTGGATGCACACACTATTTCCATGGGGCTTTCTGACATCCATTCCTATTTATATTCGTGCCCATCCCTCACTACACCAACACCTACACCTTCTGGCAGAAAACATGAGCACAGCTGGATCAGATTCACAGGATGCATTCAATTGTTGCCTCATTAAAAAGAGATTTCCTTCCTTTCTTTACATCTTCACTCTACACCAATCAACAGAAAGAAGATGATGCCCCAGAAGAGAGGACGGAATAGGAACTGCAGTGGAAGGAGAATCATTGGACTGAGAAACCTTAAGGGTCTAGTGCTGATTCTGCCACTAACTGGCTGTATTGCCTTGGACAGATCACTGCGCTTCAGTTTCCTCACCTATGAAACCAGAGGGTTGGATTCTATTATCTCTGGGGTCACTTGCAGTCCTAGTGTTAATGATTCTAGTTTCTATTTCTGATGTAGCCCTGGATGACTCTTGCCTTTTTTATTTGAAAAGGCACAATCTCTGGCAGATTTTATACCCTTCCCCCCTTTCCCCCCTTCACTTAAGGGGCCCTTTGTCTCTGTTTCTATCTCTTTCTGTCTTTGCCTCTCTGTTTTCATCTCTGTCTTGGTTAGTCTCTTGTTGTCTCTGTTTCTATCTCTTTTTGTCTTTGCCTCTGTTTTCATCTCTGTCTTGGTTAGTCTCTTGTTGTCTCTGTTTCTATCTCTTTTTGTCTTTGCCTCTGCTTTCTTCTCTGTCTTGGTTAGTCTCTTTTTGTCTCTGTTTCCATCTCTTTCTCTCTTTGCCTCTCTATTTCCATCTCTGTCTTGGTTAGTCTCTCTTTGTCTGTTTCTGTTGCTACCCATCTGCCCTCATCTCTGTTTCTTGGTCTGCCTCCTTCTCTGTCTTTGCCTCTCAGTCTCCTTCCATCTCTTTTCTATCTGTCTTTTGTCTACCTGTCTCCAGCTCTGTCTCTGCCTTCTCTCTCTGTCTTCCTCCCTCTTCACCTCTTTTCTTTCTTCTTTCCCTTCAGTCTTTCTACAGGCTGGAAAAATAGAAAACAAGGAGGAGTCTTTGCTAACATACTTAGCCTTGGCAGCTCTATGCCTCATCTCCTTTCACATGCTGCTTGATAAATAAGGCATGTCAAGAAGTATTCAGTTTCCAGCAATCTCCTCATAACAACACTGGACCAATTACTAAGTTTATAGGCTTTGTGCAGGCTAAAACGATCAACCCCATTCCTAGGGATGAAGCATCATGTAGTTAATTGGGAAATGATGTCAATGTGCCATGCACGTGTAGTGAGGAGCTTCACTAACATCTTCCTCTGGTATCCAGTCGTGAGGCAATGCAGAGCATCTGACTAGTTCTCCCCCAGCAGGAGTGGTTTCAAATGTGGGCCAGTGATTGACTTTCCATCTGTCTAGGGTCTGAGGACCAGCCTGGCCAAGGAGAACAAAGGCTCATTTCCAGCAGCTCATAACGATCATTTACTAAGGCACAACTAAGGTTGCAATCTGTGGCAATGGAGGGAAGACTATCACTGTTTAGGTGAGAAATCCTAAAAGTATTGAAGACAATAGTCATTAAGACACCTCGCAAACCTTAAATCACCGTATGCTAACCATTGTTAGTATTATTAAGAAGTGCCTTAATTTCTCTGAGTTTGTCAGTATTGTAAAAAGATATAGTTCACTCACTTATCTATATCAATGATAGTTAGGTGGTTTAGTGGATAGAGTGCTGGACCTGGTGTTCAAAATGAGCTTCAGACACTTCCTAGTTGGGTGATCATGGGAAAATCATTTGGCCCCTGCCTGTCTCAGCTCTCTTATCTGTAAAATGAGAATTGGCAGCTAAGTAGAGCAGTGAACAGAGCACCGGCCCTGGAGTCAGGAGGACCTGAGTTACGATCTGACCTCAGACACTTAACACTGACTAGCCGTGTGACCTTGGGCAAGTCACAACCCCAACTGCCCTGTATTCCCCCCTTCAAAAAGCAATATCTATCTATCTATCTATCTATCTATCTATCTATCTATCTATCTATCTATCTATCTATCTATCTATCTATCTATCTATCTATCTATCTAATCTATCTATCTATATCATCTATCCCTTGAATGTAAAATAAGAATCATAATAGCGCCTTTGCCCCAGGGTTGTTATGACAATAAAATGAGGTAATATTTGTAAAGTGCTTTACAAATCCTGAAGTGCTATGTAAATGCTAGCTATTAATATTAATTATTATTAATAATAATAACTTTGGCAAGTAGAGTTAGTCCACATTCTTGGTTTGAATAAAAGGAAAACCTACCATTAAAGATAAGATCTTAGCTTTGGTCCACAAAAGTGACTGGAATGGTTTATTGTATATGTGGGACACAAGTGGCCATGCAACATTGTGTAGCAATCAATCAATAAATTAGTCAATTGATTGATTGATTGTTATATATGAGGGGCAGAGATGACTATGCAACACTGTGCAGCAAGTGGTTAATTTGTAGGCCAAGGTTGTGATCCTCTATTTTTTTTCCTCTGGGGGAACTTTCTTTCAAGTTGCTGATGTTTATCAAAATTTTCCCATGGATCATTTTTGTATTTTTATTCTCAGGGAATAGCAATTGCTTTATAAACAAGTTTCTTTCCTCCCTCCCTCCCTCCCTCCCTCCCTCCTTCCTTCCTTCCTTCCTTCCCTCCTTCCTTCCTTCCTTCCTTCCCTCCTTCCTTCCTTCCTTCCTTCCTTCCTTCCTTCCTTCCTTCCTTCCTTCCTTCCTTCCTTCCTTCCTTCCTTCCTTCCTTCCTTCCGTCCTTCCTTCCTTCCGTCCTTCCTTTCTTCCTTCCTTCCTTCCCATTTGAGAAATACCAGTGGGTTTTCAATGCCTATTGGAAAAATACAAAACTCAGAATCATACAGGTCTTGACATGAATGTAGATATCACAGATCATAGGTTTAGTGTTGGAAAGGAATTTAGAGGCTCCCTAGACTAATCCCTCAATTTTACACGTAAGGAAACTGAGGCCCCCTCAAAGTGAAGTGACATTCCAAAGCATGTAGCCTTAAGTAGCAGAACCAGGATTTGGACGCAGGTTCTCTGTCTTCGAATCCATTGTCCTTGTCACTGAAACTGATGATTTCTTGTTTCTAGGGCTTTTCTCACTATCCCACAGTATATAAAAAAAGAACAAGCATTTATTAAGTGCCTACTATGTGTCAGTCACTGTGCTAAGCCCTTTATAAATATTATCTCATTTGATCCTCACAACAACCTTGGAAGGTAAGGGCTATTAGGATCTCCATTTTACAGTTGAGGAAACTGAGGCAGACAAAAATGAAATGATTTTCCCAGGATCACACAGCTAGTAAGTACCTGGTGCTAGATTTGAACTCAAGTCTTCCAGATTTTAGGTTTGGTATTCTATCCCCTGTGCTGCCCACCTGCAGGTTTATAGAGTGGAAAGAATACACGGGACTAGGAAGCAGGAAACTCAGGGTCTGGTCTAAATTCTGCCACTAACCTTGGTCAAGACATGTCACCTCATTTGGACTCAGTTTCCTCATTTGTGAAACTCATGGGTTGAATTAGATGACTTCTGAGGACCTTTGCAGTTCTCTCATGAAATTATTATGGTGATGTAATTTCTTATGGACAAGGAGCATGTTTAACTTTGCAGTAAATATCACCCAAATGGGTTTACCAATGGATGGTTTCAACGAAAGAAAAGAAACAAAGGATATGTGAGGAGAGGCTAAGGATTTTTGGGGTCCACAAGGGGTTTTAGGATTGAAAGAAAATTCCTTGAAAGCTTAGCTCAAGTGCTGCCACCTACAGGAGACTTGTCCTAATTTCCCCAACTGCTAAAAACCTCCCAAATTTCTCAATTTCATTTCTATCTTGTATTTATTTATATTTATAAATGCCTAGTAGAATTGAAAAGTTCCATGAGGGCAGGAAGTGTTTTACATTCTATTTTTGTATAGCCAGTGCCTAGCACCAAGTCAGACAAATTTAGGCACTTAACAAAATTTTGATGATTGAGAGATAACAAGTCTTGAGGGGGTACAGATTGAAAAGTGTGTAATGTTAGTGGTAGCATAGGATTAATTGGACCTCAAGCTCCTATAGGCACACAGAGGAGTTTTCAACATGAAATGTACTGCCCAAGACAAAAGACAGCAGCATATTTTAATTATCTTTCCTGCCTTTTCACAAGTATAATATCTGCATCAGATCCCACACTAATTATTTTGGCTGGCTGGCTCACCTGAGCCTGTTTTCACACTGAGGGGTCTAGGTTCCCAGAGAAAGACTATTACCAAGTTCCTAGAAATATCACTGTTTTGGAGGAATACATTCCCCTTACTTATCGCTAGAGCTCATGTATCCCCACTAGTATACTTCCATTTACACAAACACAGTCTGTTCCAATGATGAAACATTAGATCTTAAACATAAACATTTAGTTACCTACATAAGGTGAAAGTGATTATAATAATAATAATATCAGATATTTGATGTAAAATAAATTTACGAATAACCAACACATCGCAATTGACACAATCTCGAGTCACACTTTCCCATCAATTCTGTCAGTATCAGTAGGAAAAGCAGGAACACAGTTATAAAAAACTGGCGGGGGGGGGCATCTGAATTAGGAAAACCTACGCACTCACAATAACCCATAATCCAACTTTGTTGTCCTCTCTCTGTTTTAGAAATGGGACGTAACATTTCTTTGATGAATGCAGCTTTTGTGCTAAACAGACTCTTCTACTGCTGATTGATTCATGTAGTGTCTGACTGGCATCTCACTTGGTATGATGTCTTAGCCAACCTATTGGATCTTCAGGGTGACTTTTCTGATTCTTTGCTTCCAAGCTGTTTCTCTGCTCAGCTGGAATTACTATTAGATAGCAACTACAGTGTCCATTACTCCCCATTTCTGCCTTCGTTAATGACTCCATCTGAAGTCTTGTTACGCTCTTTTAGGAAAATGCAATGACCTTTTATCCTGAAGTTTGCAAAAGTCCCTCTAACTTTGCTTTTTGGAAGGCTATTTCTTCTTTTTCACCAATTCTCAGTAACAACAGGTGACAATGCCGAGAACTATCTTTTGTCTTTTTTTCTTCCCAGCAGAAAATCACAACAGAGAACACAGTACTTCTCTCTACTCCTCTTATTCTGCTCAGCAGTAAATGATAGTAGAAAGCACATTATGTTCACTATTCCTTCTTCATACCATCAGCAGGTGACAAAGTAGCAGTACTCCAGGCTCAGCAGCAAACTAATCTTCCAGGCAACAAGTGACAATATAAAGAGAAAGTTATTCTCTTTAGCAGAATTTGGAAATCTATTCTTGCACTTCTCATATTTCTGGGATCAAACTCTGGGTCCTTTCTGCAAATGACCTCATCTAGCTTATGGGTAGTAGCCAAATTTCCATCTTCAGTCTATGACCAAATAAATTACATTTGTCCCATAATCATAGAACAGTTCTGGTGCCCACATTTCTCCACTTACTAACATATTCACTAATCTTTCATGTGTAAACCTATGAAGTGTTCTCTGTTCCCTTCAGCACTGTACAGCTTGTCACATTCAAATGAACTAATGATTTCTCAGAATTCTGAGTCAGTTATAACTTCAGGAGCTGCTGCTTTTAGAAATCTGAGAAGACCTATGCCCCATAAGTGAACTGTTAGTGCAGACTCAACTCAGCAACTTCTTTTCTTATGAGCAAACCTATGTCCTAGAAAAGTAAATGAATTGTCAAGCCTCATTCTCTTACCAAAAAGGAAGCTTAATTTCAAAGCCCATTCAGATAAACAGAATATACTGATTGACTGTTAACTGCATCTTTTAAAAAATAATTTGGCTTTAAGACTCCTGTAAGGAAAAGTTTTGACCGGGAGACTAACTGGGAGAGATAAAAGGATGATGGGCAGCTACGTGTGCTGGGGAACAGTGTTAAATGCAAGAAATATGTGAAATCCTTTCAATGAGGGAAAAAGTTGAATTGAGCATGGACTCTTTGCCTATTCAAAAGGCTTTTTTTTTTCTTTTTGGAGGGCGATTGGGGTTTAAGTGACTTGCCCAAGGTCACACAGCTAGTTTTTGTATTAAGTGTCTGAGGTCAGATTTGAACTCAGGTCCTCCTGACTCCAGGACTGGTGCTCTATTCACTGCACCACCTAGCCACCCCAAAAGGCCTCTTTTCAAGAGACAAAAAAAAGCTTTGTCAAATGCTTATAACATGAAGCGTCTAAGTTATTTTGTGATCTGGGATCATGACTCTGGGAATGGGACTGGTGTTAACAGGGGCCTCAATCATTTAGGAACTGAACTTAAACAAACTTTAGAGTTTACAAAGGGCTTTGTATGCACATGCCATTTCATTGAAGCTTTTCATTGGAGGTAGATACTACAGGTATGATTATCTTCATTTTATAGATGAAGAAACAGTCTTGGAGAGGTTCTTAGGATCACTTAGCCTGTGATTTTTCCCCCCCAAGTCCTTTATTCTATCCATTATGCCTGGATCTTTCTGTGGTTAAACAGGGGCCCTTTTGCTGTTACTCGCAAATTCTATTTTCTATCTCCATGTCTTTGTATGTTTCCATGCCTGGAATCTACTCCCTGATCTTCTTGGCCTGTTGGAAAACCCTAGCTGGCTTCCAAGTTCAGTTCTAATGCAGCATCCTGTACAAGACTGCTTTCTGATCTCCTCCCAGGTTTTATAGTTCCATCTCCCCCATTACATTTTAAATTTACTTTGAAAATATTTGTATATATATGTGTAAATATATGTATGTATATATATATAATTTCTCTCAGTAAAATGGCAACTCCTTGAGGGCAGGGACTACTTTGTTTCTGTCATTGTATCTGTCTTCAATGTCTAGCTCTGCTGTTTATAGTTTTAAATTTTATAGCATAAGACAATAAGAGGTTAAGGGCCTAGGCGGCTTACATGTATCTGAGGCAGGACTTCCTTAATATGAATAACTGAGGCTATCACCAGTTTACTGCTCTGCTAACTTGGATTCAGAAAAAAACTCTTCATGGCAATAAGGCTCAGTGTATGCTGGCTTATCCAATCAAGCCTCAGTAATCTGCTGATGGAGAGAAGCAACAGTGAGGATAATTCAAACCAAAGATGTTAGAGCATTTATGTTCAGCTTTATATCAGGTCAGAAATTTAAAATAACATTTATCCTTCTAATTATATTTTGCTCATTCTAGTGGTAAAATCAGTTTTCTTTCCTTGAGTATGTATCATCAGTTGACCATGGGGGGAGAAGGATGATTGAAAAAGGAAGCCATGCTGGGAGGAAAAGTGTGCTATTGGATACTTCATGATGTAGAAAATCTGTACATGGATAATTGGGAGTTGGTTAGGCTTGTTTCATTCTAAAATAATTATTAAGGAAAAAGATGGCTGAAAAGAGGAAGCCATGCTGGGATGAAAAGTGTGCTATTGGATACTTCATGATGTGGAAAATCTGCATGTGGATAATTGGGAGTTGGTTAGGCTTATTTCATTATTGACCATGAAACTGTTAAGGATTGAATTACTTTGCATTTCAGCCTCTCAATGAATTAATCAACAAACATTTATAAAGCATCTTCTATGTGCCAAAGACTATTCTGGGTGTTTGGGGCACAAAGAGAAAAGTGAGATAGTTCCTGTCCTCATGAAGCTTATATTCTACTGGGGGAGACCCCATACACGTATATGATACAATATAATACAATACAATAGATACAAGATAATTTCGGGAAAAGTGCACTAGAGACTGGAGGTCCTGGGAAAGGCCTCCTATAGAAAGTGCTGCTTGAGCTGAATCGGAAGGAGACAAGGGATCCCCAGAGACAGGCAAGCAGAGAGAGCATTTCAGTTTCTAGTTCCAGTTCATCATTTCTTGCCTGGAGTGTTGTAATGCTTTCCCAAATGGTTCCCCCTCTAATCTATCTTCCACACTGCTGCCAAAATAAGCTTCCTAAAACACAGTTTTGGCCATGTTGTTCCCCTTCTCCCGTGGCCTTTCCACCCAAGAAAATCTCTCTTTGTGGCCTTCTTTCCCTGCGATATCCTTCCACCCCACTGACCCCTTCTCCCCTTGATGAATCCAGCCATTCTTCATTCTTCTCTTGGCTCTACTTTCAACTCCCTGAACATCCTGACTATGCCCTCCTGTGGGTTCTTTAGCGCCCTGGGAGGGCATGGGGGACACCGTTCAACTCTCCTTTCTGTGCTGCCTTCCCTTATTAGAATGTGAACTACCCGAGGGCAAGGATTGTCTTTATTTTTGTTTTTTTTCTGTATCCCCACCACTTAGCACAGTGCCAGGCATATAAGCACTTAGCAAATGCTTGCTGATTGACACTTAAAAACATTCAGTGGCTCCCTTTTGTCCTCAGAAAAACTACAAACTCATTTTCCTGGCATTTAAAGCTTTCCACAATCTGACTGCAGCCTAAAATTCCAGGAAATTCATCTCTCTCTCTCTTTCATGAACTCTGTGTTCCAGCCAGGCTGGATTCTGAGTTGTTTCTCAAATCTTCCATTCCATCTTTCACAACTGTGTATTCCTGTAGACCATCCCCTTGGAGAATTTTCCACTCTCCTCTCTGCCTTGAAGAATCCTTCTCAGGTTGGCTAGGTGGCTCAGTGAATAGAGCACCAGCCCTGGAGTCAGGAGGACCTGAGTTCAAATCCAGCCTCAGATACAACTCAAAACTAGCCATGTGATCTTGGGCAAGTCACTAAACCCCAATTGCCCTACCTTCACCCCTCCAAAATGGAAAAAAAAGAATCCTCCACATTCAAAGCTCAGCTCAGGCACCACCTTCTTTGTGAAGCTTTTTCTGATCTTTCCACCCATTTATCTTGTATTTATCTCATATTTACTTATGTATTTCACATTAGAAGAATGTAAGCTGCTAGGGACAGAGACTTGTTCTGTTACTGTTTTTGTATTTCCACCACCAAGTACAATGCCTGGTTAACAGTAGGGACTTAATAAATGTTGTGGAATGGAAATGAAATCAGCATCCATGAAGTCATAATTTTTTAAAAGCAGAGATCCCAGATCTTATGAATAGAGAGAGTCAGAAACAACCTTAAGGATATAACAAAAAAAAGGCCATGAGAGATAGCAATTAAACTCACCCCTAACTTGATGAACAACAACAGAAGAATCTAGCCTTCACTGTTGATGGTCTAGGGAAACTCTAGGCTGTAAATTCTGATCTGCCTTTTTCTCCTTCTTTTCCAAGTGTATTTTCATGGTTTCTTAAGAATTGTATTCTGTTCTATTCACTATGGCTGGAGAAGGACATTGATAAACTGGACTGTGTAGAGAGGAAGACAACCAGGGTGGTGATGGGCTTTCAGTCTGTGTCATTTGAGAACTGGTTAAAGGAAGGCCTGTGGAGGTGGTGGTGTTTGATAAGAAACTGTATTCAAGTATTTTAAAGAGTTTCACCTACTCTGTTGGGCACCAGAGCACAGAAGCAGGAGCAATGGGTAGAAACTGCCAAGAGGAAAACTTAGATTTAATATCTGGGAGAAGTCCTAACAATTAGAGATATCCCAAAGTAGAATGAACTGCCCCAAGAGGTAGCAGATTCTCTATCATGAGAGGTATAGGGAGATGTTGGATGGCCACTTATCCAGGATGTTATATTGATGATTCCTTTTGGGTATGGACTGAGTTAGGTTAGCTAGGTGGTGTGGTGAATACAACACTGGACCTGGAGGTAGGGAGACCTGATGTCAAATCTGGATTCAGATACTTACTAGTTGTGTGACTTAACCCTATTTGCCTCAGTTTTCTTATCTGTAAAATAATATGGAGAAGGAAATGGCAAACCACTCCAATATCTTGCCAAGAAATCCCCAAATAGAGCCATGAAGAGTCAGACACGACTAACACAGCTGAACAACCACAAAATAGATTAGGCCAGATGGCCTCTGATGGCCCCTTCTTTCTCACTCTGAAATGTTGTGATTCTAATTATCGTTAGTCAAGGGTGAGAGAGAAATGTTATCTCTGGGGTAACTGTTCATTTTGGAAGGGACACATGCTTGAATTACAAAAGTAAGAAGAGTAAGAAAGCATGTGCTTCTTTTAAGCAAAGCTTTGAATTTCCTCATCGAACTGCGGATAGATGCATGTCCATGGAAGGATCTCTGGACAGTGAGCATTGTAAAGCACTTAATGAGGCCAAAATTAACTTGGATTACCAACAATCTGCTGGGATATTGGAGCCAGTAACAAGGCTAATACTGTTGGATACAGAACACTCCATCTCATTCTTTCCACATCAGGGTGAGGACAAGTGTCAGCAAACCAGGTGGACAAAGCAACTTGTCCCTTGCCATCTCATTTTTTAAGGTATTTCTGATAATTATTTATAATGATCAGGACCAAGTTGGGACAGAGACCCCTTTTGCAGGGATTTAATTTGAAGATAATACAGCTCAGGAAAGATTCAAGAGAGTGACTGTCCATATACCTTGTTTGGTATTTAGATTATTTTCATTTGCTTCCTCTAAGAGAAACCTGACAGGAATGTGTATTTTTCCTGGTTTTGGACATGATAAATTCCTTGAGTTCGATATACTTTGACTAGGGAAGAGCCCTGGGACACTGAGTTCCTTTCCCACCCATGGAAATTTCCATTCGGTTCAGTTCAACAAAGACTTAGGAAGTACCTAATATGTGTGAGGCCCTGATACTCCAGGCCTTTGTCTAGTTCTTTGTAGCAGAATGCTGGTGCTGGAGTGCAGGTTTGATCATGTCGGCCCTCTTAGTAAGCTCCCTAAACTCCAGAGACTCCCTATTACTTCTAGGATCAAATGGAAAAGCCTCCATGTGGCATTTGATGACCTTCACAACCCTGGCTTCTTCACGTATTTCCAGCCTTCTTACACTTTACACTAGCTTCCACTCTGTGCTATGATCTAGCCATCTTCCTTTTCCTCCTCTTCCTTTTCCAGCTCTGAGCCTTTTCATTGGCCATCTCTCTTAGAAGGCTCTTCTTCCTCACCTCTTCCATGTTGCTCCAAGACTCAGCTTCAAAGGCATTTTCTGAAGGAAGTCTTTCCCAGTCTCCCCAGTTGCTAGTCTTTTCTCTTCTCAGATTACCTTCCATCTACTCTATATCTACTTAATTATTTACATATTCTATCTCTCATTAGAATCATTAGAATTATTAATCTCTCATAAGAATTGGGCAATTCTTAGAAATCATCCTCTTAGGCTAGGTTTGCCCTGACCCAGAATTCTCCTGGAAATCTTGGAGTATAGATCGCACTGAGGTCTCTACAGATGTGAATGAAAGGACCTTAATCTCTCACGCAAGGACTCAGACCATTGTATATTTAAGATGCTGAACAGCCTTTATTTCACTCCACAGAAATATGCCAAAGCAATAGAAAGCACTCATACAAGCTCATAAATGTACAAGATACTTTGCCTTTCTACTTTGATAAGTACCATTCTCCCTACCTGGACCTACAAAGTCCCTTATGTTTATAGTGCCTCTCTGTGGTTTGGACTTCCCAGAAGGGAAACACTTTGGGGTTTACTAACTTGCCCATCTGGGGAGCTTTCTAGAACCTCTAGGGACCTATAATGTCTTCTTGACTTATAGTTCTACCATTAAGGTTGGGGTTCCCCTGAAAGGAGCTTGGCACTGAGGACTCCTGAGAGGCAACCCCTTTGTATTGGACTTTCACCATAATTTCTGAGTAGAGAAGGGATAAGTTTGCTCCCCTGTGTTGTGGCTCAGTCCCTTACTGCTCCTCTAGCTCCAGGGTCACCCATTTTCTTGTTTCTCTTTTTTCTAGAAGCCTGGGTCTTGGAGCTGGTCCATCCTTGCCTCTGGCTGCTATCTCTAGAACTGAGGGTCATGTGGTTCCTTCTTCTCCCAGCGTTGCCTGGTTTCCCCTTCCTAGAAGTTTTGACACTTCTTTCATAGCATTTCTGCTATCGCTAGAGCTGTTGCACGTAGTGGGGAGGCTGTGTGGATACACAGGCTTTCCCTGCTTCAATTTACTCCTTAAAGAAGTCAATCTTCCCTCTAAATGTGTTCTCATCTCTCTGGATTCCCTGCAGTAGAGCTGTCTGATTTCTTCTATAAGCCTAGTCCATTGCAGAGTAGTTCAGATCTACAAGTGGATGAAATACTAGAGCTCAAAAAACCAGAGGTGAACACACCCTCCAAGGAAGCATAATTAGTCATCTACAAAGGCCTTATCTTTTAATTTTGTTAGGTTTATCAGACTCTCCAATCACCCTTTACACAACCAATGTAAACACAATTCAAATATCCTAATCTCCAGAGTCCAGAATAATACCATGGACCTTTGATCGACATATTTGCTTACTGGATAATTTATATTTATATATTATTCCCTATCTCTTGATGTAACCTGACAAAGCAGGAGCTGCATGGTAAAAATCAATGCAAGAACTTGGGAGAGGAGGGTGGAAAGCATCTACATACTGAGTTTATATGCCCATGCTCCCATGAGCCCTGTGCTGGGTTGGACATGGAGCCAAGAGAGCCCTTTAAAACCCCACAATAATGATGATGATGGTGGTGGTAGTGATGATGGTGATGACTACCTAAGGTTTGCAAAGAACTTTACATCCCTAACCTCAACCAGTGCTCACAGTAACCCAGTGAGGGCAGTGCTGGTACAATCCCATTTAGCTGATGAGGAAAAAAAAGTCCAGGGAAATTAATAACTTGCTTAAGGTCACATAACTACTAAGAGACAGAGCTGAGATTTCAATATCCTGAATGAGACTCGTATTTTTGGACATGGCAAAGTTGTTTTGCGTGATGATGCATATTTGTTACAAGGGTTTTGTTTTGTTTTTGTTTATCTTTTTTTGTGGGTGTGTGTGTGTGGGAAATAAATGCTTCTTAATAGAAAAGAAATAATTTAAAAAGTAGAAATATATATAAGCAAAGAGCTTCCAGCATAAGCCATAAGCTTATTGCAGAATTAAGATTTTGTGGGTTGATAAAAATTATAAATTGCTAAATTCTTCATAGTTTATGGATTGTGCGGGGGATGGGGGTGCATGTGTATGCATGCATATGCACACACTTTTGTATTATTATCAAGGTGCGAGATTTTCCCCAGGCTATTGGTATCTTCCCTTCTTTCAGTATTTGAATATTTGAGTCTTAGTCCAAATTCATTTTTTTTTGGTGGGGGGGAGGACTGGACCTGTGATTTCATTAATATAGGAACTCTTGATGAGGGAATTCCCTCTCTGCAATGTATAGCCTTAGAAAGTTGCTTGGGGACTGAGGGATTAAGCCACTTGTCCAGAATTACACAGCCAGTATGTTCCAGAGGCTTGAACTTGAACCCAGTTCTTGCAGATTATGAGGAGCCTCCTTCCCAGGAAAGCACAGCCTTTTAGGAGGTATTTAATCTGCTAATTCCTGTGAAATTAGAGAACAGCACCCAAACCCTTCAGACATTTGGGGCCCTTGAGCTCCTTTAGATGCCTGCCACTGTAGTTCCAAATGATCAATCCAACTTGGAGATGATCTTTTTAATAGATCAGGAGAAGGTTAAGCTTAAAAAATGCATTCATTGATCAAGTCCTGTAGGAGGAGCGCCCTTTCTACCCAGGCATGACAAAGGAAGACTCACAGAGAAAGGGCAAAGCATGATGTGCTGCAAAAGGCATGATCTGTGAGTATGACAAAGTGGCATCCAGATTGTTCTTGGGGGCAGAGTATGAAGATATGCCCTAAAAGGGCCGAGCTGAGCTGAAAATTCCCATTTGAGTCTGGGATAAGGCCCAGTGGGACCTCTCTGAATGTATGCTAGGTGACACTGCCTATATTTCAAAAACTGACCTCCAGGCTATACAACCCCTCTCCTGACGATGGACTGCCTTCATGAACAGAAACTGCTGTCTCTAGCAGGTTGCTAGGCCCAGGGCCTGCCTGTCTTAAACTATTAAGCCCCAGGCCCCAACTGTCTCTGCAGTTCAGGACACGGTTACCTACAGCTTTAGAGGTTAAGTCGTGAGGAAGCAAATTGTCAAATATATTTTACTTTCAAAGGATCGGAAGATAGGGTCTTGGAAGAGACAGCCTACTTCAGTGGACTGAGCAGAGTCAGGACTCTTGCTTTCTCCTTCTTGCCTCTCTGTCCAGAGTCTTGCAGTCGGTAACAGTGAGAAATCCAATCAACTCCTGGATGTCTCAAATTTCTCATCGCCCAAATGCAGTTCTCTCAATCAACCTACCTTTCAGGGGCTCTGAAAGAATGTGTTGGTGCCTAGCAAAGACTTCCTGAAATGAGGTATTAACATGGAAATCTAGAATAGCATTGTAATTTATCTCCAGCTGAGAAGCATGACTAATAATAACATTTCATGAAAATGACTTAGGGGGATGGGGGGAATATAAACAGTATCATGTGACAGGGAAGACAGATAAAAAATCAAATGTCATTCTGGCCTATATTGGCCTAGACCCTCTCTTTACAGAGGTAGCAGACTATGGAGATGTAACATTGCATATTCTGTCAGACTGAGGCAATGTGTTAATTGGCTTTGTCATTTTCCCATCTTTATTTTAAAACATTAAAAAAAATCAAACAGTTCCTGTCTTTAAGGAGCTTACTTTGCCAGGAATGGCGATCCTGGTTTTCCTCCTACTTCTCTGACCATTCCTTCTTTGCTTCTCCTAGCTAAACCTTTAATGCAAGGGTTCCACAAGGAATGCCAGAGGCAGTTAGGTTGTGCAGGAGACAGATCTGGAATCAAGAAAACTGGAGTTTAAATCTGACCTCAGATACTTACTAGTCATGTGACCACAGGCAAGTCACTTAATTTCTGTCTAGAGGTTTAAAAGTTTACTTCCCTTAACTTAAATTGAGATAAAATAGCACCTCCCCCCCCCCCAGGTGTGGTGAGGATCAAATGAGATAATATTTGCTTAGCACAGAGTCTTCCTGGGACACAGTAGGTGCTTAATAAATGCTTGGCTCTTTCTTTTCTTCTCCAAGGATATATCCTTAACCCACTTCCACTCTCTCTAAAGTTCTATCTTTTGGGATTTCATCCATTTCAATGGCTTCACTTATCATTCTTTTTGTGTATGGGCTGGATTGGACAACTACTTCCAACTCTCATATTCTGTGATTAATCAAGTAATAAACATTTATTTAGTGCCTACTATATGTCAGGCACTGTTAGATGCTAGAAATACAAAGACAAAACAAAGCAGAAATTTTAAAGAAACTTACCATTATGTACATGTGTACATGTGTGTACACTCATATATGCATAACATGAAAATAAAGATGTGGTAAGTTCAAGGGAGTTTGAGGTAGGAAAGGGGAGACTGGGAGGTTTTAGAATCTTTATATGGAGGACTGCCAAATCTCAAGCCCTGACCTCTCTTCTGAGCTCTAGACTCACATCTTAAAGGACATCTTCATTAGCTTTTTTTTTTTTTGGTTGTGATCTCGTCTTGCTGACTCATATAGAATAAGTAGATCACTAAAACTCTCAGATTATTTCCACAGGTACCATTGTTTAATGATCTTGTAATTGTGAAGTTGACTTTTTGCATTCAAGTTGCACTTTGCATTTGCTCCTATCCCATTTCTTCCTCTTATATTCGAACAATGATCTTGCACTTTTGAATCTTTCCCTATCAGCCCTTCAACATATCTGGTATGCCTCCAAATTCAATGCCATTTGCAAATTTGATGAGCCCTTCTGTATATTTGTCCAAGTCATTGATACAAACATTGAACAGCACGGGGTGCAGGAGAGATCCCCGGGTATTCCACTGGAGACCCCCTAGCAAGAGTATCGGCTTGCTAATGATTTCTTTTGGGTCCAAATCATAGAATCAGCTCTGAATCCATCTCACTGTAATATAATCTAGCCCCCATCTTGCTATCTTGCTCACAAGGATAACATGAAAGGTTCTGTCACAGTTTTGATGGAATCTAAAATACACTCTGCAGCATTTTACTGGCTCATTAGCCTAATAAGCCAAACAACAATGATTAATGTGACCAGCTTATTTTTGATGGAGCTATGTTGACTCCCTGTGATCTGCATTTCCTTTTCTAGATGTTTACTAGCCTAACAACATAGTCTAGACTTTTGCCAGGAATAAAAGTGAAAGCTACAAGTCCAGTTTGCAGATCCCACTTGTTTCTAAAACCTGAGACAAATTGTCCCATCATAAATTCTCTCACATCTCTCCCATTTTGCATAATCTTTAAGTAACCACTGATAGGTCAGCAATCATACCTGCCAGGTCTCTTAGTATCCTAGGAAATATTTCAGTGGAGCTTAGTGATTTAAATTAATTTTCCTGATAGAAGGTAAAGACTATTTCATTTGTGTCTTTGTATCCCAGGACTTAACATAGTGCCTGGCACATAATAGGTGCCTAATAAATGTTTATAGATTGGTGCATCCTCATCATCTTGTAGAAAGGCAGATTTCTGCTTGCTACAAGGACAGATTTCCCAATAATTAGACCTGTCTCAAAATTAAAAGAATTTCCTTGGGCAGTTGTGAGTTCTCTCCTCACTAGAGGTCTTTCAGTGAGATTTAAACTTATTGGGAGCACTGTGGGGAAGATCTTTATTCAGACTTGGGTTGGAAGAGGTGACCTTAGTCTCTTGCAACTCTTGGATTCTCTTATTCTGGTATTGACTTGATGCAGTGTGGTACAGTGAGAAAGAGCACTGACTATGGAGTCAAAGGACCTGGGTTCAAATCTCTCTTATGATGAACATGAGTGTGACTATGGGCAAGTCATTTAATCTTTGTAGGTTTTAGTTGCCTTAAGTATAAAATCAGGGATTTTTAATCAATAGTCTATAACATCCTTTCCAGTTCTAAATCTTTGATCTTATGTGTGACCTGGTGAAATCATTTAATTTCTTCATCTGTAAAATGAAAGTATAACTGTTGTAACTATCTAAAAGAGTTGTGAGGACCAAATAAGGTCATGTAAATGTAGTTTATTGAAGCAGGTAGGTGGTACAGTGGATGGAGTGCCAGATAGTGAGTCTGAAAGCGCAAATCCTGCCTTAGCCATTTATTAGCTGTGTGTCCCTGGGCAAGACACTTAACCTCTTCAAGCCTCAGTTCCCTCATCTATAAAATGGGGATAATAATAGCATCTACCCCACTGGGTCATTGTGAGAATGACTTTGCAATAAGCTTTGCAAACCTTACAGTGACATATTAATGCTAGCTATTATTATTATTAATAAACAGTAAAGTGCTACTCATATGTCAGCTACAATCCTTATTTTTATTACTAGTATTCAGTGAGTGTCCACAGTGGTCACAACCATGAAACAGACCACAAGACCATTCATTCCATCTCCCATTCTTGATATTTTCATCCCACCTCTGAGAACGCACTTGGTCATACCAGGATTTAGTCTTTGTGTGAATGAATTGCTAATTGGCTGCATAATGAATCACTCCTAGTTTCTTATTTCCCAAAATGAAATTGTCTAATGAATCAGATGAACAACAATGCAAAGATGAAAACTGGCTTTTAATCCATTTATTCAAAGTATTTAAATATGCAGCAATTACCTGGCAATGCATTATCATGAAGATGCTAGAAATTCCTGCTCATTTAGTCACAAACTTTGCCCATCATCCAGATAGGGAAGCTCAATTTCTGTATTTTGGGTGCAAGTTTTCTGGGAAGTTTTCCATGGACTGAATTTTGAGTATAATATGGCTTCTGGAATGTGGAAAATCCCAATGAGGAAATCTAGGGAGGGCATGCCAAGCATTTGACATCTGGGGCCCCAGAGCCCAGCACTGTCAATCCCCTCGAAATAAAAAAAAAAAAAACAACCTCAACAATAGGGTATGCATTCTTATATGAGCAAGTCAGAACTATGATTCTTGTTGGGGACACAATGGGGCAAGGTCAGGATTTTAAACAAAATGCTCAATTGTTTTGAGTCTCCACCTCCCTTTCCTTTTTGCAAACATGGGCTCATAGAGCTAGAGATAAAAGGAACTTCAGAGGCCATATAATTTTATCTCTTCATTTTACAGATAAGGAAACTGACATCCAGAAGGGAAGTGACTTAAGATCATAATTCTAGGCTTGAATCTAGAGAGTTCAATTTATAGATAAGGAAACAATTCCAGGGAGATAAATTTCCTTGCCCTAAGCACATAGGCAGTCAGTTTCAGAGATAGGATTTAAATAGAGGTCCTCTGTTCCCAGAATATACTCCCCTGTGCCAAAGATTCCCTCATCCAAGTAAGATACAATCAAGGCCAAACACAGTATTGTGGTTTAAAACTCCACTGAGGTCCTTATCATGGCATAGTGGTGAGCTGGCTTTGAGCAGAGACTCAATCATGGATCATAGACCTAACACTTGAGGACCAGACGGGCTGCCTAAGAGAGGTTAATGACCAGATAGCTGCCCACAAGCTAATAGATCTCTCTCCCCCCCCCCCCAATAACTTTAACTAATGAAGACCATGGAGACATGGAGATATTGAAGACCTTCAGTCAGGTAAAACTTACTGCCTCTGTGACTTTGGGGAAGCTATTCAATCTGCTTAGGTCCCAGTTTTCTCATCTTAAAAATGATGGGGTTGGAACTGATGGTCTCTGAGGCCCCTTCTAGCTGTAGATCTATGATTATATGATCTTAGGATCCTAATCCATCCTCCATTCAGCTGTCAAAGTGATTTTCCCAAAGCACAGATCTTACTATGTCACTCTTGCCTCAAATCCTCCCCCACAAAAAACTCCCACAAAAATGAAACCCAAACCCAAACTTAATAAATTCGAATACTTCCTTATTCCCTTTAGGATCAATATAAAATGTTCTGTCTGACATTTAAAGCCCTTTACAATACGGCCACTTCATATCTTTTTAGTCTTCCTATTCTTTCTCTCTATGTACTCTATAATCCAGCAATACTGGTCTTCCCATCACACTCTAGTTTCACTGCCTGTCCCCCAAATATAGAATTTTTCCCTCTGGCTCCTGGCTTTCTGGGCTCCCTTCAAGACTCAGCTCAAAATATACCTTCTTCAGGAGACCTTTTCCAACCTTCCTACTCCTAGGGCCATCTCTCTGTAATTACCTCCCATTTACTAGGTATGTATACACACATATATTTGTATATATTCATGTATTATGAGTACGTAGTTGTTTTCACATTGACTCCCCATTAAAACATGAACTTCTTGAAGGCAGGGACCATCTTTGGATCACCAGTGCTTAGCATGGTGCTTGGTATATGGTAAGTGCTTAATAATGCTTATTGACTTACTATGACAACCCAGTTCAAGCTTTAACCATTACAGCATCTTTCCTGACATCAAGCCAAAGTCTACTTCTGTAGAGTTTCCATACATTGCTACTTGTTCTGCCCTTGGGAGTCAAGCTGACAAAGTCTAATCCCTCTCTTATTTATTTTTCAAATATTTGAAGAAGAGATGATGACCTAAGCTTTCTATTCCTTGTTAAGCACATTTAATTCTTTCACCTGATCTCTCCTTCTCTCACCATTCTGATTTCCCTCCACTAAATGAACTCCAATTTGTCAATATCCTTCCTAAAATGTGGTGTTTAGAAGGAAACCCAGTACTTTCTATGTTGTCAGTCCAGGGTGAAGGGCAGCTGAAACATCATGTCCTTCATTTTGGATTATTCCACCCTTAATTCAGCTTAAGATCATGTTCAAATTTTTGACTGCTGTGTCACATTCCTGACTCATTTGGAGTTTCCAGTTTACTCTAATCCCTGGACATTTTTTATATGTTGTAATTATAAAGTAATTCCTTTTCTATCCTGTACTCAACAGATTGTTAAAAAAAAAAAACTTGCTTGAAAAACACTGTACGCTATTGCTATTGAAATTCACTGGTCAGTTTATTTGTGGATCTTCACTTTGTCATCTAGGGAGGTACTTATCACTCCCATCTTCATATAGTAAGCAAATTTGATAAACATACCATCTCTAACTGTGCAAAAGTAATTGATAAAAATGTTGAAGACCCAAAATAAAGACAAAAATGCTTGGGAAATGTCTACTAGTGACTTCTTTCCAAGCTGAAATCAACCCAGCAACCACTTGCATGCTCTTTGGGTCTGAGGATGAACCCTGAGATTTTGGGGAAGTGGTACAATGGGGAGAGTGCTTAGCCAAACTGCAGTCTGGGTAAGTCAATAAGAATATAGGCTTCTATTGTGAAGAGGTTATCATTTGGCAGTTGAAGAAGGATTAGAATTGTCCTGTTTGGCCTCAAGAGGGCAGAATGAGTAACTATGGGAGAAAGTTGCAAGGAGTCAAATTTTGGTTTGATATGAAGAAAAAACTTCCAAAAGTAGATATCCCAAACTGGACTCTCTTGGAAGGGATGGAATTCTACCCTTCCTAGAATACCTTAAGTCTGGTATATTATAGAGGAGAATGCCTTTTCAAAAAATGCACGGTATTTAATTCAATGAAACAAGCTACCATCTGCCAGGTACTGTTAGGCACTGGGGATACAGAGATAAAATGAAAGAGCCCTTGCTGTCAAGGAGTTTGCATTTTATTGTTTTAGGCTACATGGTTTCTGAGCAGATTTCCAACTCTGAGCTTCTGTGATTCTGTAAACTATGTCTTTATGGGGAAGTCAATACTAAAGCAAGAGGAAGGATAATTCATCTCTCTTAAATCCATGGAGAAATATGGTATCAGTTCTCTCCTTAACATAACAGGGTAGGGAAAGAAGATTCTGTAACTGAGCTACATAAAATGAATGGCAAAGAGAGGTAGCATGCAAGGGTATCTAGATTTTAGAAAAGGAGACAAAAATCTATGACTAAATTATAATGCACATTATTGGCACTGCAAGACCACTTCACCAACAGTGGGTATTATTGAGCAGTACTTGGTTGCATGGGGCTACACAATATATGTAGGCAGGCAGATCCCCAGCCTGGATGACTTTCTAGTCTAATGAAGGATATGGAAAACTAATGGACAGTGCAAACAAAGCAAATCATTTAATTGAAGCTTTGAGAACAGGGGATGATGTCATTATTTGTTTTATAGACTCTCTTTCTCTCTCCCTTCTTTCCTCCCTCCCTCCCTTCTTCTCCTTTCTAAATATATTAAGATTTATTATATATATGTATATATTCACCTATTAGATGAAGGACGAAAGTCCCTAAGCATTAAAACCAAAATATCAAATATTATAATTTAATTCCTAAAAAAAGAGGGTAAAGAGAAAGAGGATGTGGCTACACTGGGGTGGGGAGACATGAACTAGGAATGTCTCTTAAAAACTAAATAGAAAAGAATTCATACCCTCTTTAATTAGGGTGATTTTGCAATTCTATTGCCAAAGCTAATATTTTCTTTCAAGTAAGACGCAACTCCATTATTAAAGACATTTGTCCTCAGAAATAAATGAAAAGGTGTTTGAATTACCATAGTCAGGCATTTCCCACCAGGGAACCAAGCTTAGTCAACACTTTGTAAGTTTTCTAATGCCTGTAATCAAAACTTGGGCTTTTACTTAAGCCATCAAATGATTATTATTCACAACAAAAGTATATAAACAGAACCCTGATTCACAGACTTGCTCATTTTTTTCTTTTTCTTTTTGCTTTGGGACATGAGCATGTGGTGGGTGTTTAGCCATACAATGTGTGTTTGTATTTATCAACACCAGTGTTCTTCTTCCCAGTCTACTAGTTCAAAAGTCAGCCAAGTGGAAGATTATAGGCATTAAGCAGAAGTTAGAGATATACACTCAGAGTCACAAGAGAAGAAATAGAAGGGAAAAAAAGTAGGAATTCAGCAATAGAAAAATACAATGAGCAGTGGTGAGCAGAGGAAATGATGGTTTAGCAATGCTTTCCTGCTGTCAGGGATGAATTCAATTCTATAGAAATAGAAATAATAGTATACATTTAGAAATCATATAGATATATGAGCTGTACTATACTTCCAATTCTCTCCTCTGAAACTAGGCCATTGAGGCACAAGCCAAACAAACAAGACTTGGTCTCCCCGATCTTTTCTCTGTGAGTACAGGAACAGCCAAAGACTTGGAGCCAAAGGCTAATTAAGCTCTTAATGTTACTTATCCCAATGAATTTCTACTGCAGATTCAAAGGTATTTCATAGGTTTTTGCTGACCTCAGATTTATTTATTTGAAATTCAAATTGCCCTGTATACATATTCATTTGTAGAGACTTTAACAATAACGTAATTAATGTTCACACAAATAGGAAGCAGACCCTGTAATCTGCTACTCCTATTCTAATTCTATTGTGTCTCTTCTATTTAGATTAAATTACTTGGCTCTATTTGTAGCTGTGGTTTGTAGTGGTATTATTTGAGTTAGAACTCTGGAGGATGGAAGAGAGGGAAGGGAAAATAAAAAAGGAAAAGGAAGGGAGAAAGAAAGTCAGAAAGAAAGAAAGAAAAAGAGAAGGAAGAAAGAAAGAAAGAGTAGGAAGGAATAAAGGGAGGAAGGAAAGAGAGAAAAGTCAATAGAAGAAATAAGGAAAAAAGAAAAAAGTTGGAAGGAAAAAGAGAAAAAGGAAAGAGAGAAAGTAAGGACATAGAGGCCAAGAAAGAAGAAAAGAAAGTAAACATAGATAAGGACAGAAAGAAGTCAAATCAAGTCAACAAACATTTAAGTTCATGCTAATTGAAAAACAATGAAAAGCCCCAGAAATACATAGAAAAAAAGAAAATTAGTCCCTACCATCAAGAAATTTATAGTCTCAGTGACTTGAAGAATGGAGATGCTTTTGGGTAAAACAGGGAAGTTTTGTTGTGATTCAGGTTTATGAGGGAAGTGGCTATGAGCACTGTTTTGGACCTATTCAGTTTGAGATCCTCATGGGATTGATTTGCAGATAGAGGTGTCCAATGGTCAGCTGTGATCTTCCATTGTAAACAAAAAGAGAGACAAAGAAAAGAGAGGAAGAAAAAACAAAGAATGAAATGAGGACAAGAACAAAGAAAGAAGAGAAAGAGTGAAAGGATGAGAGGAAGAAAGAATAAAAAGGAAAAAGAAAGAAACGAGAAAAAAGGAAATTTGGCATTTCTCGAATGTAATCCATTGAGACAATATCTTCAGAAAAATGACTGGTATCACCACTAGATGTAGTTTATAACAGGAAACACAAGATTATTGATTTAAAGTTGGAAGAGCCCTTAAATACCACTGAATAAAACCTCTTCACTTGATACAAGAAGTGATGGTCTAGAGAGAAGAACTTTGCTCAAAGCTATAGAAATACAAAGTGGCAGACTTTGATTTGAACCTGGGGTCCTCTGATTCTTAATTCAATGCTTTTTCCATTGTATTATGTGTGCTATTCATCCTTAAGGTGTAGCTAAGTGGTACATCGGATAGAGTGCTGGGCCTGAAGTCAGGAAGATTCATCTTCATGAGCTCAAATCTAGCCCCAGACGCTTCCTAGCTGTACGACCCTGGGCAAATCCCTTAATCCTGCTTGCCTCAGCTCCTCATCTGTGAAACGAGCTAGAGAAGAAATGGCAAACCACTCCAGTATCTCTGCCGAAAAAAAACCCAAATGGGATCATGAAGAATCAGACACAACTGAAATGCATGAACAACATAATTCTTAAATGATCCTCTTCAGTAGTCATCATACACACACACACACACACACACACACACACACACACACACACACAAAATTTCTTTTGGTAATCTCTAGTCCCATGGCTTTCAAGATCACCATTTTGAAGATGACTCAAATTTTTACACTCAGCCTCCTCTCTTTCCTGTCCTCCTGTCTCACATCGTTCAACTGCTGCTGAACCTCTCTCTCATCCTCTCAACCTCAGCATGTTTTTGTATCCTGAACTGACTTCCTCTTGTAAGGATCCCCTCTCATGAAGGTGGCATTATCTTTCTGTTCACCCAGATTAAAAACCTGAGAATTATTCTTAACCCTTCTCTCAAACCTCCTCCTGTAATTAGTTGCCAAGACTTGTTGCTTTTTATGACTTTCACTTGTCTCCCTTTTGTTTTCATTGATGCAACACTTAACTCAGATCTCTTACCAGGACTCCTTTTTTTTTTTTTTTTTTTTTTTTTTTTTTTTTTTTTAAAGCAATCAGGGTTAAGTAACTTGCTCAAGGTTACACGGCCAGTTATTTCTGGGTGTGGTGCTGAGTATCTGAGCCCGGATTTTGATCCAGGTCATCCAGACACTGGAGCCCATGCTCTTACTCACTGAGCCACCTGGCCGCCCCTAAGCAATTGAGGTTAAGTAACTTGCTCAAGGTTACACGGCCAGGTGTTTCTGGTTGGGTGCTAAGTGTCTGAGCCCGGGATTCGATCTCCTACTGGAGCCGGTGCTCTTACTCGCTGTGCTACCTGGCCGCCCCACTTACCAGGACTCTTAAAATGTTCTGTTAACTTATCTCCCTGTTGGTAGTCACTCTGCTCTCCAATTCATTTCATTTGAACAACAAAGAATACCTGTACTAAACTCAGAGGACCATTTATTTCATGATCCTGATGTGAATTCTTACTCTATCTAGCAAAGTCATATGACTTTCCTGGGTCTCAGTTTCCCCATCTATAAAATGAGAGGGTTGGATGAGGTGACCTCTGAGTTCTTTCTGGCTCTAGATGGAAGATCCTTTCCTTAAATTTATTTACTTCCTTTGTGCCCTCTGTAATGCGTACTCCATAATTCAAAGAATTCTTTTCATCTTAAACCTCTTCCTTCCTCACTCTTTCTGTCTTTTGACACTCATTGAGAACTGGTTCCTTTCTTATGATTATGCTTTCCTTATTGTCCTTCCAGGACTGGCAACATTTTCTCTTGTATAGTTCCACTCCTTGGTTGCATTGGAAAGTTGGAATTCTCTTTGCTCCCCAGTGGTACTTCTAAACTCTCCCTCCAACACTACTACTCAGCAACCCATTTTCCCTTGGGGTTCCAAATATTCTAATTTATCAGCCAAACCATAGCCAGAAGGTCTCATCTCTCAATACATTATCCTCCATTCTTGAATCCTTTGCCCCTTTGTTTAGTTCCTCAGATAATCAATCCAGAGCTGGAAGGAACCTCAGAAGCCACACAATCCAACTTTCTATTGTTACAGACGAGGTAATTGAGGCTCAGAGAATTAAAGTGAATTGCTAGAAGTGAAAGGATCTGAATCCAAGTCTGATAACTTGGAATTTGGGTTAGTGCTATTTGGTCATTAGCCTGGCTCTGCAAAGCTTTTATTTCATGAAATTGCATTTAACTTTCATTAAACTTTAGTTAAAGCTGCAGTTGACCAGAATTGGATGTTAATCTGGAGTCACACTTGAGATCTGGCCAAACTAGATATACCACACAGCCCTCAGGCAAAGCTCAATCTTCAAAATGCTAATTTTTTTCATTAACTTCATCAAAATTGACCGGTGATTAATGTAGGACGTAAAATGGTGCACTTTCGTGAGACTGAAGCTATTTAGACTACTTATAGGTTGCTTTTTTATTAATGATAAAATTAGCAAATATTTATATAGCACCTTAAGGTTTGTGAATCACTTTACAGACTGTTTCATTTGATGATTGTGACAGCTCTATGAGGCTATGACAGCCCTATAACTGTTGTTATATTGTCTTATAGATGAAGATACTGAAGTTGAGAGAATTTAAGTGATTTGCCCTGGAACACATAGACAATAAGTCTCTGAGCTTGAATTCAAACACAGGTGCTTCAGACTCCAAGTCCAACAATGTACCATGCTGATGGATCTGTGATCTTTGCACTATGGTTCTCCCTCAGTCAATGATATAACCCATTTAGTTGTATTCATACTTCCAGATGCTTGTTCACATTCTCCCACAGATTTTCCATAGACAAACTACCCAAGACATCAGAGGCTTTGTGCCTATTTCTAATGTTTTGTATAAATTTGGCTTTTTCAGTCCTTTTCTTTCTGATTTTTACCCATTTTAAAAATAATCACTGAAATTTATAGAGTGCTTAAAAATTTGCAGGGTGATTTAAAAATGTGCAAGGACATGCTTAGAGATTTTGGCAAGTTTGCAGGTCATAAAGGGCAAAGACAGATACACCTTGAGGCTCTGAGTAACTGCCAGATAATGAATTTGCCTCCAGGATATAGATTGTCTTTGTACCTTGCTTGCTTTGTGAAGTTCTGGGCACATACTGTGTTTCCCGATAATAAGACATTGTCTTATTATTTTTTTTGGAAAGAAAAACACCAGAGGGCTTATTTTCAGGGGAGGGCTTATGTTGTCCTGCCTCAGCTCTCCTCCTCGGCACTGCTCTCAATGGCGCCAGCAAGCAAATCACTGGGGGCTCTCAATGGCGCCAGCAAGCAAATCACTGGGGAAGAACAGGATGATGTGCTCACTGCTGCAGCTCTGATTGGATGCAGCTCGGAGCGTGGCATGCATTTCACCGGGGGGGGGGGGAACGGTGCATACAGGGGGTACTGTAATGTAGCGTGTAGCGCAGGGGAT
>NW_027186457.1:27094173-27115353 GCF_028583685.1 Petaurus breviceps papuanus | reverse complement strand
GGGGGGGGGGGGGGGACGGTGCATACAGAGGGTACCATAATGTAGCGTGTAGCGCAGGGGATCACCTTCACTACAGTAGCAATCTCAATAGGGCTTATTTTTGGGGGAGGGCTTATTTTAGAGGAATCTTACACAGTAAGGGGAGGGCTTATTTTTGGGGTAGGTCTTATTATTGGGGAAACACGGGTAGTATGTGCTTAAAAAAATGCTAGCTGACTGCTCATTTACATAAGACCAACAGGAGAATTGTATAGTTAATAAACTGAGGACCCCCAAATACTAGAGCTTTTTGGTGATTATTGGGCAAATGACCATATGCCTGCAGAGATGAATATTTGGGAAATGAATTGGATAATCGCCATAAGTTGGAATGAGGTCTTTCATAAAGGGAGTCCCAGATTCACTTGGCCTGAAACCAACCTATAATCATCTGACAGTAAAAAGTTATAGCTGGTTTCATTAACTCTATTTTTCATTCCAAACTTCTTAAAAACTTAAAAATATATTTGAAAAAATCCAGTGTTTCTGAGCTTCCTTGATTCTTCAAAGTCTTTGAACAGATGGTGAGAAATAAGTTGTAAGTTTCATTTGGCTCCTGAATCTCCTGCTTTCTATCTTCAAGGTCATGTTTTCTTTTTTCAAGCCTATACTGAATAGAGCTACCATTTCAGCTGTACAAACACAAGCCCCAAAAGTCAGCTTCCAATGGTGGGAAACAAAGATCTGTCCTCGATAATGAAGTTTTGGACCATTTAGAGTTGAGATGATCTTGGTGAAATGAGCCATTTTATTTCTCCAGTGTGATTTATCTTCAGGCCAATTAAGAGTCAAAAACAGCCTTTGGTGTATACACAATGGGAAAGAGGACAAGGCAGCCTTAATTTTTATGGGCTCTTCATGTCTCAGTATTACCCAACATGGCCCTTTTTCATTAGTCAACGTTGTCCATTTCTGGCAATCATGAGCTCCCAGAATGGGAACAAAAACAAGTCAGCAGGTGAAATGTCTTTATTTTTAATATAAATGAAACTCCTATTTCCTCACATATGCTAGTCATTAAGAAAAGCTACATTAATAGAGGAATCTTGTAGTAATAGAAAGTTCACTAGGTTAGGGTTCAAAGCAAAATACTTTGTTACTTTCTGGCCAAGTGTTCTTGGGCAATTAATTTCCTTTCACTTCAATCTAATCCAATCTAGCCCAGGAAAGTCTAATCTACTTCAATTCAGTTCAACTCAGATTCCATTCCATTCTATTCTATTCAATTCCAAGAGGCAATCAGAGAACCTAGATTCTAATCAGAACCCTGCCATTGAATTCACCTCTCTCAATTCCATTTTTTCACACATAAAATGAAGGTTAGTCTATATGCCTCTGAAGTACTTTCTATCTCTAAATCCATGACCCAATGATCCTACAAATTCAATCTAATTTAAAACACTTGTTAAATGCCAATATGTGCAAGGCACACTGCTGGGCACTGGGAATAAAAAGAGAAAAAAAAACCCAAGCCATCTTTGACTTCAAGGAGCTTACATTCTACTGAGAGAACACCATATTTATACATGTAATACTTAAACCCTTCCCTTCTTTGAGCCTCAGTTTCCCCATCTTTAAAACCAGGATGATAACCTCCTACTTAACAAAGTTGGGAAAACCAGATGTTTTGGGGATGGGCTTTTGTGGCAGACATTCCAAATAGCAGCTATGTGGGTGGACCTGCACTGTGGCTCCAAGCCAGTAGATCTGATTACTCCATTTGTGATATAAAGCTCTTTGAGGGAGGCAATTAAGTTGATGTGGTGAATAAAGAGCTGGCCTTTGTGTCCAGGGCCCCTGAGTTCAAGCTGGGCCCCTGACATGCACTTTGTGACTCTGGGCAGGTCCTTTAATCTCTCAGTGGCCCAGGCACCTCCCTAAGACTAGAAAATACACATTAGGTGTTGCTCTGCATTGGTAAATATAATTTCCACCATTGGAAGCTTCCTATACTAATTAAATAATAATAATAATAGTTAACCTTTATATGTGGCAGGCACTGTGCACATAAATAAGCTTGACAAATTTTATCTCACTTGATCCTCACAACAACCCTGAGAAGAAGGTACTATTGTCATTCTCATTTTACAGATGAGGAAACTGAGGCAAACAGGGTTAAGTGACTTGCCCAGGGTCACATAGCTAGTATCTGAGGCCAGATTTGAACTCAGGTCTTCCTGACTCCAGGACAAGTGTTCTGTCTATTGTGCCACAATCTGCTATAAATTATGAGTTTGGACTCTACCTCCAAAATCCTCCACTCCAAATCGCCAATTCTTTTTAATAGTAAAACTCTCTTCTCTGTCCCTCCACATAGACACACATGTATACACACATTCACATACACTATACACACATGTATACATACCCATTTGCATGTACATGTACAAATATGCACATCTGTGTTATATACACATCAGTCACTTTATTTATTTCTTCATTTTTTGAGACTGGGTCTCCCTATCTCTCCCAAACTGGAAGTTCAGCAGCCACTCACAGGTGTAATTCCCAATTCTGATCATGAGGAAAGCTTTAATTTGCTCTATTTTCTGGCCTGGGCTAGTGGACCCATCCTCAGACAGCCCATTGCCCCATACTGGTGCCAGATTCGGTGCCGGTGCCCAATCTGCCTTATCTCCACCACAACTCAAATCTCCCAGCCTTAGCCTCTCAGCAGCAGCACCATCATGTCCCGCAGTCATTTTACTGTTACTATAATATATTGGCAATAATCATATTCAAATACAATACAGTTCAGTTCTCTTGATGGATGAAACTATTCTCAATTAGAGGGTCAAGACAATCTAAGCAGAAGTGATGTACCTTTCTCCCTCAACTCTGTTGTCTTGCTACAAGACAAAGAGAATGTTGGTGACTTTCTGTGGTCTTGATACCTCTTGAAAGCAATCTGGAGAAACCCTTTCTGAGAACAATGTTTTTAAATACATAGGATTTTAAAAGAAACGAATTTTATTGAAATGATTGTCAAAATATTTTTAAAAACAACTTCACAGTCCCCCTGGATTCTCCCTGCAGACCTCATGGGGCTCTATAGACTTCAGGTGAAAAGCCTTTGTGTTAAGGGTAGCTTTCTGGGAAATCTGAGGTCTTATCTTTTTGGTTGTACTCAATCTGTCTGCACCAAAATGGTATGTGCACTCCACATATACACAGTCGACATGATTAGTTTTAATTTAAATGAAATGGATGGCAAGTGATTCTGAGTTCTGAGACAGTCTGTAGCCAGCCTCTATTTGTGAACTCATAGGGTAAGGCTTCTTCTTCACAGAGAAAAGCATCATGCCTCCTAGGAGAAGGGCTTGGACCACGAGGAGAGTAGGAAACACTTTGGCAGCGGCCTGGTCATTGATAGGGCATAAAATTCATTTCCAAGCTGGAGAGAGCCTTAATAATGCCATGTTACATTGTTAGAGCTCTCTACTTCCCAGGCTCTTGGCTCAAACTAATTGGGTCTCTCGACATTACTGAGAGATGGGTTCTGTGACTTTTCAGCTAAAGACTCATTATAAATTCTTCAAGCCCTTTGCAGAAGGCTCAGGTGCTAAGATAACTCCCCTGGGAATCTCCTTTCTACCTTAGGAGGGTCAAATGAATTACTTTTCCTGGTCTATGCAATTTCAAGGCTACTGGAGAGAATGTGATTGATACTGAAGGCTTGAGGGGAGAGGAACTTTGTTTTGTTTTCTTTTGTTAACAGGAAGTTAAATTTTACCACAGGAATGCTATTTCTCCAAAGAACTGTATGTCACTAATACAAACAAACTAGTCAATCTTCCTTAGTTTCTTCAGGATTTAACTTAGGCTTCACCTTTTTGTGGGAAGCTTTTTCACTTGCTGAGTAGCTACTGTTTTCTGCCTCTCCAATTGTGTGACAATTGCTGTTTATGCCTCCTGTTCTACAGTTGAGTTTCAATGGACAGGAACTGTTGGCTTTCTCTACCCCTCCCTCACCCCAGTCACTAGCCCAGTGCCTCCCACATAGTAGGCAGCTAATAAATGCATATTGACTTGAACCCCCTCCCCCCAAATATTGAGCATTTCAAAATTGTGATTTATTTCTTTATTCTATCAATGAGATAGATTGAGATTTTGATCTTACGATATTCATGTAAAGTCCAGTTTCTGCCTACTTCATTAGTATTTCCCAATCCATATATGTTTTTTAAGGTACTTACAGCAATCTCAGTCTATTGAAGACTAAAAATTTTTACTTCAGTTACCATCAGGAATATACAAAACATTCATTTTGATGCACCATGTCCTGAAGGGAATTCTCTCAAGTTTTTGTGAAATCTTAGAATAACTTGGATGTAATTAATGGGGCTCTTGAACCCTGAAGTCCCATTATTAATCAATCAGCAAGCATTTATTAAACACCTACTAAGTGCTAGGTACTGTGCTGGGTGCTAGGGATTCAAATACAAAGAATGAAACAATCCACTGGGCATGGGATCTTGGATTCAAATTCTGCCTCAGACACCTAGTAGCTGTGTGACCTTGGGCATGCCATTTAACCTTAACCTCATCTGCAGAATGAAGATGGTTAACTTTTGTGGTTTCTAAGGGTACTTCAGTACTAAATCTAAATCCATGATCCCTAGTCCCAGACTTCTTAGGAAGTAACTTCCATCCTGCCCCTAAGGCATTCAACATTCCTTGCTCTCAGCCCAAGATGGCTTCCTTCAGGTTTCTACCTGCCTCTGCTTCCCTTCACTTGCTGGTGTTTTCAGAATTCCTGATCCCCTCAAGGAAAGGCTGCAGGGGCTTCATTTGCTCCTCCCCCTTTCCTGAAAACCAACATCCTGGCTGATTTAATGGGGATTTATTCTGAAGCACTAAAAAGGAAAAATGCAATTATGGGGGCGAGGGATGGGAAAGGAAGAGGTAAAACAGCAGATGAAAAGCTTAATCATTTCACACTTTCCCTAGGTTTTTATAGTGAATTCTCATCCTCCACTCAAGCTGGAGGATATCTGCGTAGCCTTCTTAGCTCCCTTCTGCCAAACTTCCTTCTGCTCTGTCTTGTCCCCGATAGTAACTGGGTGCCAGTTTCTTAGCTCTAGGGCAGGAGGCTGGGACTGTCTTGCCCCTCCCTCTGACATTTACTTCCCCAATCCTCAAAATGGAATATGGGAATGTGAAGCTGGGCAAATCCTTCCTCTTACTCTAGCTCTGTCACTTGGGGGCTAGCTTACCCTGACCTGTTGCCAAGGATGGGGAAGGTCTTCCTATTGCCATGACCCCAAACTCCTGGGAAGAGAGGACTCTTGGCACTCTGACTCCAGAGCTCTCTTAATCCAGACCTACAGGCCTTGGTGCTTCTTTTAGCTTTACCTGGAGGTCTTAACCCTCTGCTCTCTGAAAACTCTCTCTGTCTCTCTTTCTCCCTGTCTCTGTCTCTGTCTCTGTCTCTGTCTCTGTCTCTGTCTCTGTCTCTCTCTCTCTGTCTCTGTCTCTCTCTCTCTCTGTCTCTATCTTTCTCTCTCTGTCTCTATCTTTCTCTCTCTGTCTCTCTCTCTCTCTCTCTCTCTGTCTCTGTCTCTGTCTCTGTCTCCCTTTGTGTGTGTGTGTCTTTGTCTCATTTTCTCTCTCCCCTTTCAGCCTCAGTCTTATAAGTTGGCCACCCTTGGGTCTCTCCCTTCCAGGGGTGAATTCCAAAGGCATGTTTTCTACTGTGATTTCAAATAAAAATTCAGAGACACACAATAGCATCAACATGCTTTGCAGGGCCATTTTTAGCATAGGTAAAATAAATTACAATAGCATATTTTATGAAGCCTTTCCCTAGAAAAACCAACATGCTGTGAATCTCAACCAGAGCACATAGCCTGCCAGAGTATGGCTGAGACCTTCCTTAAAACAATCGATATAAAAGCAAAATGTTGTTAACCCTTTTATTTCCATCATCTCATTGAAGGAAGGAAGGAAAGAATGAATAAATGAAGGAAGAAAGGAAGGAAATAAGCATATATTAAGTGCTTATTATATACCAGGCACTCTGCTAAGCACTTTACAAATATACCAGTAGAACTCGCCTCAACAAAAATCTTCCTCTGATGATATCATGGATAATAGGATCCCTGGGTTCTCAAAGACTATGCCAGGGTATTGAAAGCTCAAGATAATCCTAGCCAACCCAAAGAGGCTCTGAGTATGTGTCTTCCAATACCACACAACTGTCATCTAAGGAGCAACCTAGCTAAATCTGGAGGGGATCATCACCTCACTGGCCATAGGTAGTGATTATTTTGGCAAAATCAACACTCAAAAACCATCTACCAGAGAGCAGAGGAGTGGCAATCTGTACTGGGGAAGGGACTACCCACCCCAATGAAAAAAGGTTCTAGAAGCATTGAGAAAGTATTGGAATTTGAGGCTAGTCACAAAGAACCTTTGACTTTCTTCTCCCTCATCCTTTAAGTTACCAAGTCTTATTAATTCTATCTCTACAATATTTATTCTCTATGTCTCTCTCTTTCCACTCCCATGACCATCACCCTAGTTCAAGCCCTCATCACCTCTCACCCAGATTATTAGAACAGTCTCCTGATTAGTTTCCCTGATTCAACTGTCTACCTTATTTACTCCATTCCCACTGTCAAATCAATATCATTAAAAACAAAGAGATGACTATATGAATACATGAATTTCAAAGCAATTATTAAGTACTTTTTATTGGGCACCTCCATTATCCACTCAAACATCTCCAATGACTCCCTATTACTTCTAAGATAAAATAAGTATAAATAAACATATAACAAATCAGATAAACCACTGTGGTCTAGAATTTAAGGCCCTCGACAATCTTACTAGACCCTATTGTTCCAGGCTTATTTCACATTATTTCTTGTGACACTCCATTCTAGTCAAATGCCTCTGTTGGCTGTTCCTTGGACCTGACATGTCATCTTTCACAGGTGACCCCTCCATTTCTGGAATGCATTCTCTCTTTACCTACCCCATTGGGATCTCCGGCTTCTTTCAAAGTTCAGCTCAGAAGCCACTTCCTACCCAAAACCTTCCCTGATTCCTCCCAGTTGTTAGTATTCTTTCCCTTTTGAAATTATTTTGCATTTACTATGTATATATGTTGTTCCCTACCTATTTCATTTTTTTCATTGTATCACTAATCTTCAGCATAGTACCTAGTCCATAGTATGCTTTTACTTGTGACTAATTGATGACTGATTGACTTACAGCCTATATATGTCAGAAGCATCATTCACAATTCAGAGGAAAATTAGCATGTGCATCGAGGACACTGTAAACTTTTCTCCATCATGATCTTTCCCACCACCCCAAAGCAAGCTTTACCTTTGTATATTTCTGCAGAATGAAAAAGAGGAGCCGACCAGGATCTGACACATGGTCTCTGGGTATAGAATCCTAGCAAAAAGCCCCAGTGATGCCTGAGAGGGAGATAGCATGGGATGGGCTGCTCTGGTTAGCCTCCCCTGCATTAGCAGCTAGCAGTCCAGGGGGAAGGATCTGAGATGTAATGGTGGAAGTGTGCATGACCAAGAGCCCCAAGGAGGTAGCAGTGGCAGAGATCTGACAGGGAAAAGCCTGGAGGTGCATAGAGACATCAGCTCTTTGACAGTCTTTCTAGAAAGCAATGCCAGAAAGCTAGAGGTCTGTCAGGTCCTTTTGATAAACTTGCCTGACAGAAGAGTTCTGAAGGGACTTTAGTTTGCATAAAAGGTCACTTCTTGGGGGTTGGCTGCCTACCTGGCTGACATTCCTTCAGGCTGAACTGCCTCCTCTCATTGCGCACAGTTAGGTTGGCTTGCTAATCAATGATCACTCAAATCATGGACCCATTGGGTTTTGGCCAGAAATGGCATTTTTTCTACTGGGGGGGGGCAAGGAAAGAGTTCTAGCTGAGTAGTGAATAGCACATAAGTTGTGAGGGAGGACTGCAATATATGGTTAACAATTTAGTTCATCTACTAGTAGGGAAAGGCTCCTATTGGCACTTTATTCCTTTTTGGACAACTATGGCAGTAGGAAAGGCTTTGGGAGAGACAGGGAAGCAGATGTCATCTTCAATATGAGGAAGGATTTCCTAACAGTTATAGAAATCTAAATGGGATTTATACTCCTTGGGAGGTAGTGAATTTCCCATCATTGGAAATATTCAAGTGGAGTCCCTTTCATGTGATGGCCATTATTTGTGTGTATGAGCCATATTCTTTTGGGAGGATGGAGAAAATAATAAATAGAACAAATTTCTCCTTTTAATTGAGCCCTTTGGGCTTATTTTGTCTTTTCTACATCGCTATTATTAAAATATGTTTCTTCTCTGCAAACAATACTTTTTGGACTTTTAACAAACTACCTGATTTTTCAGCATAGGCAATAAAAATAATATTGGGCACTCATCATTTACTGAGTGCTTTACATATATTCTCTTCTTTGATCTTCAGAATGATGCTATGATGTCATTTATATTTTATGAATTTATATTTATTTATATATTGATAATTATAATGATTTATAATCATTCTTCTTTTATAGGTAAGGAAAATGAGGCAGCAAGAGGCTAAATTGCTTTCTAGTACATGTTTCCTCCTGGATTTGAACCCAGGATTTCCTGACTCCAAAATCAGCACTCAAAGATATTAGAGCCCAACAGTCCTCAAGATAAACTTACATCTAGTCGGTAAGTGCAACTTCTTAGTAGAAACTGCCCATGAGAAAATTAATTTGGTTCAGGGTCCATTTTAATCTTAGTGTCAGAATTTGAACATTTGGGCTCTACTCTTTTCCATCATTGTTCTAGTTTGTTGAATGGCAGCCATGCCGGTAGAAGTATTGAAAGGGTTAATGTGCATTTTCATGATACTATCACAGAGCTGGAAGGTTCTCAGAATCCATCTAGTACAACCAGAACAAACATCCCTTCTACAACACCCTCAAAAAGTAGGCATCTAGTCTTTGCTAGAAGACTAGGCGGGACTTCACCACCAGAGGCACCCATTCTACTTTGGGATAGCTCTTATCCTTAGAAAATCTTCATTACTTTAAGCCTGAATTTGCCTCTATCCCATGTCTACTCATTGCTCCCAGTTCACAGAATTTTAGAGTTGGAGGAGGCCTCAATAACTGGCTGGTCCAACTTGTATCCAAGAAAGGAATCATCTCTATGATTTCCTAATGAGTAGTCATTCAGCTTCCGGGGAAGTGGTGGGGGAACTCATTACCTCCATAAAAAGCTGATTCTACTTTGGAACAGGGATAAAAAGTTCACTCCACTCATCTGCATACATGCTGTGCTCTCTAGAGAATATAAGCTCCTTGAGGTCACTGAGTCTTAGAGATGAGGAGCTCAGTCATTCCCTAGTTCAACTTGTAGGACTAGATAGAACTTACAAATGGATTTCCACTTATTGCAGAGGACAGGAGAACATAGGCAGTGGGCAGAATGAAATTCACCTTCTCTTCCATCATTTCAACAACTATATATGAAGCCCTTTCTGAGTAGAGCACTGGCCTGGGCTCTGAGGGATGTTCATTATTTACATCACCTGTGTTCTCTACCTTCACAGAACTCATAGTTTAAAAATTATGAAAGATGCAAGAAATATGCTTTGGTTATGTGGATGTGAGATCTTTTTCTAATGCAGTGTGGGATAGTGAATTTAGTATTGACTGGGAGTCAGGAAGACCTGAATTCTAGTCCTGCCTCAGATACTTCATAGCTGTGTGACCCCAGACAAGTCACTTGACTTTTCCAAGCCCCCCAGAAATAAAATGAGAATAATACTCATAACACCTTTCTCACAGGGTGGCTATGAGGATCATCTGTGTTAAAGTTCTTTGCAAAATTTGAGGTGATATATCAATGTAAGCAACAATAATAACAACAACAATTATTATTTTGTGGAATTACAGAGAATTTCAGAATATAACATGGTTTTAGTGACCACCTCTTTCAACTTGGACAAGCATTACCTTAACAGCATACCTCACAAGAATTCATCTAGCATTCATCTTCCAAAGTAGCTACAACATAGGAATTTCTTGGCAAGTTTTTCCTCACATGGACCTCAAATCTCCCTCTCCAAAGTTTCTACCCAATGCTCCACATGCTGCCCTGTTGGGACATGTCCCAATTAATTCAGCCCATGATCATAATAGTTTTTTTTTTTGGTGGCTATATTACCCTGCTCCTCATATTGAGCTTGAAATTCACTAAAACTCTAAGATCTTTTCCACACAAATTGTTGTTTAACCATATCCCACCCAACCCACCTTATCTACATGTTGACAATTCTTTCTGGAGCCACTAAATTGCCCAAAACATTAAACATGTGGCATATTTATTTGCTGTAAACACCTTCTCTTGCATTTTCTTTTTGCTTGTCCTTCCTACTATTTATTGCTGCTTCTATTTCCAATGCTTTACTTTTGCTCTCCTGACCAGTTCTCCCTTGGAATCTCTTACCTTTCTACAGACTTTAGTATTTGGATCAATCTAGAGAACTGATACCCCCAAATCATGATAAATTTTAGTCTTAGGAGAAGCTGCATGTTTTAATGGAATGCCAAAGTACCTATGTACCACTTTGGACCTCAATGCAAATCATTTCCCCTCTCTGAGGTCTTAACTTTCTCATCTGTAAAATAAAGGATTGGAGTAGATGATCTCTAAGGTTGCTTCCAGATTTTAGGGAACCCTTCTCTTTTAATTTGCCTCTCAAACTCTTTCCCCACCCCAAAGCTATGGATTGTCTATGTAACTCTTCTCACAATCCTACCCCTTTGCTAGAGAACATTCAGTGACTGTGTTGCTATTCCACCTTCTTCCCACATCTTTCTGCTTAATCATCATAATTATATCCTAAGGAGATGAGATTACTTGGCCCATTTTGCCAGTTAAGCCAACAAACTTAAATGGTCACACAAGGCAGGGTCCACACCTACTATGTGCCAGGCACTGTCAAATAAAAGTTCAGGGAATACAAAGAAAGGTAAAAACCAGTCCCTGCCCTTAAGGAGTTTCTAACATAATAGGGGAGGAATAAAACTCTAATGTTAATCATGGATTTATAGTCTCTGAACAATTGTCTTTAAATATCAGCTCTGTTCAGGGGAGAGCTGGAATCAAGTGAAATGTTCATTTCCTTTACAAATTCATTTAATTTAAAAATATGCAGATGTATTTCCTTGGCACTTAAACTAATTAAAAAAATAATCTTTCCTGGAATTTCAAAGGGGTGTCTAAATACATCACCAAATCACAGAATTTCACAGAGCTGGAAGAAACCTGAGCAGTTATCTAGTCGAATCCATAGTATAGAGTCCCCACTTCAACACACCTGAGAAGTGAACACTCAGCCTTCGCTTGAGGACTGCAAGGGAGGGGACGCTATCACCTCCTTAGGCAGCTCGTCCTATTTGGGGACAGCTCTCATTATTAGGAAGCTCCTGACATCCAGCCTAAGTTTGACTTTTGTTAATTTCCATCCACTATCCTTAGATCTACATTTGGGACCAAGCACAGCACACCTATTCCCTTTTCCACACCACAGTCTTCCAAATCCCTGAAAACAGCTGTCAGGTCCCCCTTGAGTCTCTTCTCCCCATTAAACATCCCTTGGCACTATATTAGCATGTGATAGTGAGTGCATGTAATTGAGAGCCATCATCTTTCTAAGTTGCTCTCCTCTGGACCCTCTCTAGTTTTATCAATGAATTACTGCAAGCATCCAGAACTGAGTGTGATACTCTAGGTGTGATTTGACCTGGAAAGAGTTACAGTAGGACTTCCGGTTCTTTTTCTAGACCTTTCACCACAACCCAAGATCACGTTGGCTTTTGGGCTGCCAATTTATATTGTTGACTAATATTGAGCTTGTAGCCCATCATAAAATCTAGATCCTTTTGAGACACACTGACGATTCTGACGATTCATCTCCTGTCTTGTCCTTATGAAGTAAGTTGATTCTTTGAGCCCAAGTATAAATATTTAAATTTGTTCCTATTAAATTTCATCTCCTAAGCTTCAGCCTGCTGCCACAGCCTGCCAAGGTCTTTTTGGCTCCTGACTGTCGTCCAGTGTGCTAGCCATCCCTCCCAGCTTTGTGTCAGCTGATAATTTGACAGAAATGCTCATTATGCCTTCATCTAAGCCTTTGATAAATGTGTTGCACAGCAAAATTTTAGCCTACTTTTGAAGCCTGGCATTTGTGCCATATTTGAAATCAGGTGACTTCATGTCTTATTTCAATAGATAATAATTTCATTCCTGGTGCCACCCCAGCTCCTTTGTACCTTCCCTTCCTATCCTCTGGGATTCTCCTCCATGTCTCCTGGCATATCTTCCTACTGAACAGGAGGCCCTTCTCTGATTCTTTTCAAATATCCAGGACATTAGTGCCAATGTTGGGCTGCCTGTCTGTTATCCCTCATTCTCAAACTCAAGTGCTTTTCCATGTCATACTATTACTTCAGTTTCCTCATCAATAAAATAGAGGGGTTGGTCAAGATGATTTCTGAGGTCCTTTCCAGATCTAAATCCATGTGTAATCCCATGATGGAGCCCATTCCTCCCTGAAGACCAGCAGACTCTGAGGCCATCCATTTTTGGTTACTTGTAGGTGTCACATCTACTTATTTTGTCTAGAAAGCTTATCTATCCACTCCCCACCCCCCTCACCCTGATATGCCTGTCTCCACTCCCTCTAAGGTTAACCCTACAGAACACGGAGCTAACCTTGTCTTGGGGAAATCTCACATGACCCCCAATATCCATTTGGATGCCTGGTGTAGTGAAGCATGAAGTCAAATCAGCTTTCATTGCCATTTTTCTAATTTCCAAGAGGTCTTATTCCCTTACATACTGTGTCTCTCCAGAAGAATGTAAGCTCCTTAACAACAGGGAATGTTACTGTTTTCGTTTTCCCCAACACCTAGCACAGTGCCTACAACAAAATGGGCACTTTTTATTTTATTTTTAATTTTTTGTTTTTTGCTTTTTGGAGGGGAGAAGGCAGGGAAATTGGGGTTAAGTGACTTGCCCAAGGTCACATGGCTAGTTTTTTTTTTTGTTAAGTGTTTGAGGCCAGATTTGAACTCAGGTCCTCCTGACTCCAGGGCTGGTACTCTATTCACTGAAAATGAGCACTTTTTAAATGCTTATTGGATTGACTACTCAAGAAAGGCCTCATGGGATAGTGTATAAAATGTTGAACTTCGGAGTCCTGAAGACTCAGGCTTAAATCCTGTTTACTGTGTGATTCTGAGTAGGGTACCTACTATCTCTGGGCCTCAGGCCCTCACCTGGAAAATGTGGGGGTTAGACATGGGGATCTCTAAGGTCTCAGCTCTAAGTATATGATCCATTGAATATGAATTTGGCCGATGAGAAATAAAAAGAATCTACCTGTGAAAATGTCTGCATTGAAGCAGACTATATTGGATAATTAATAATCAGCAAATAAAAATAACAGACTCAATTCAGAACATAGACTATATTTTGTTTTGATGACCAAGTATAAGTCACTTTACATTTCTAGGTTTTCCAATAACTAAAATATTTGAAAAATCAGAGTATGAATCTGCCTAATATGAGAATTTTTTGAAAAAAATTCTTAGATTTTTCCTTGCACTCCAATGTACTGGGTGTAGATTTATGACAGCATCTCCTAAACCAACTTGCCTGTCCGCTGCTCTATGTAGCCTCTCATTTGCAATGCATGTTTTGTCCTGGACTAGCCTGTCACATTGATCCCAAATGCATTTGAGCAACTTATCTGAGACTATTCCACGCCTCAGAACCCTCTCACATCATTCACAAAGGACCAATGGGTCCTACTTTCGTTTGACATCCGGGGAGATTAAGGACTGAAGGTGAGAGCCAAGAGAAGGAACTACGTACTACTAACCTTATACCATAGAAAAATGAAAACTACCTCTACCCCTGATTGTGCAGCTAATGGCAATCAGCCAGATGTTCACAGATTCTACAAATGAGATTGCTTTGTTAGGGAAAGCTGTGATGAATAATTGTCCCCTCTAAGCATATCACCCAGCACAAAGCAGAGATGGTGGTACTCTCTCCCTCCATCCCCCCAGACAAGTCTCTTATTCACAAATTTCAGGAATGAGATAATTTGGCCAAAGTAGAAGTGAGGGAAAACAATGGCAAAAACAGAAATAACAATTGGGATGAATGATTAGGAGTGATTGTTTGTTCCCCCTAGATCATCTGATAGCAAGAGGAGGTGGCATCTTCCTTCTCTGGTATCCATTCCTCTCAACCCCCACCTCAACAATGGTAGAGAAACCTCCTACCATTGAGAAGAGCTTTCTTTTTTGGAAAGAAAAGCAATGACCCGTAAAAGGACTACAGGCTTGACAAGCCTGTGATTCTGTCAGACTTGTCTACACAGTGTCAGGATCCAGGGTGAACTGCCATCATGTCCCCACTCATCCAAAACAGGATTTGTGTATTGTACTGAACAGGGAAGTCATATATAGCACCACAAGCTCAGCTCAGGGCCTGGCATACAGTGAGTGCTTAATAAGTGCTTGTTGACATTGTTGACAAATCTGGGAAAAGAAAGAAACAAACACGCAGATGTGGAACTGAGAGGGTGCAGGAAAATGAGAGCCAGAAGACCAGGGTTTAAATTTTGGCTCTGTTCCTTCAAATTTAATGTATTTTTGTTTTCCCCCAATTACATATTAAAAACAATTTTTAATATTTGGGTTTTTTTTTAAGTTTTGAGTTCCAGATTCTGTCCCTTCCTTTCTCCTTCCTTTCTTCCCCTCCCACTTCCCCTTGCTGAGACAATAAGCAATCAGATGTAGGTCATACATATGCAATCATGTAAAGTGATTGGCTCTGTTTCTTACTATTGGCTCTTATGGAGTAACATTTCTGTACCTCGATTTCCCCATCAATAAAAATGAAGGCATTTGTTTAGATAATCTCTGTACTTTTTCCATCTCTGGAATGCTATGGTTTAACCTCTCTGATCTCTGGTTTTCTCATCTATAAAATGGGGATAATGATACTCACGTTACCTACTTCTGAAGTTTGTCTTGAGGAAAAATGCTTTATAAACTGTAAAATGCTATAAAAATGTGAGATATCCATCTTCAAACCTTTAGGTGCAATACCAGAGAGTTGAGAAGAAACAGATGGCCTCTAATCTCTTTCACTGTGATGATCAAAACCAGAAAATAATTTATGTTCTAATTTGAGCCCATCATTTTATTTGCTTACTTTAGGATAAAATTCCCCCAGATACAGTCTTTTTTCTTTCAAAGAACTGATGCAGAGAAACTTTGTGCCAGTCCTTCATGAGGGCGTTTCTCTACTGTAGGGTCCTTTAAAAGTAATTGGCTGGTAGCCACTTTTAAGTGGATAAAGAAGGTAATTGGATGCTGAATTCTGGACCAATTATATAGTTATAGTGAACAAACTCACTCCTTCTTCTGTGTGCAGTAAAGGGTGCCAAAGTCCAAACTGAAATGCACCATACATAAATTCCACCAGATGGGGGGGGGTGAGGGGTCACTGCAATATCTGTTATACCTTTTTCCTTTTTGCAAAAATATTTGGAAGCCTATCATGATAACCTCAAAAAAATCCATGACATAAAAACAGAAAGAAAGAAAATGGGGGGTGGGGGAGGGGGAGAGAGAGAGACAGAGACAGAGAGAGACAGAGACAGAGACAGAGAGAACGAAAGGAAAAGAAAGGAAAGAGAAGGATGAAAGAGAAGTAAAGAGTAAAGAGAAAAAGAAGGAAAGAAAAAGAGAAAGGAGAAAAATAAGAAAGGAAAGGTTGAAGAAAGAAATGAAGGAAAGCAAGAAAGAATGGAGAAAATTAAAGAATAAAAGAGAGAGAAAGGAAGCAAGCAAAAAGTAAGGCCTTCTATTAAAATGTACACTTAAATATAGATATTCTAGTTAGAATGATAAGTGACCGGTGTGAGGATAAAATTAGACCCAATAAATGGCATGAAAGACCTTATTTTAAAGTATAATGTGCATATAAATCCTCTTAAAAATTCCCGAGTGTACTTAGATTAAACCAATATTAAATCTCAATAAGATACCCACCTCCCATATTCATTTTCCAAATGGAAGGAATTATGTTTTGAGATTACTATTCTTGACTATTATTTTCACATAGTTCATCATTTTTACATGTAGCACGTCAACACATGTCATTTTATTTTGGGGTTTGTTTTTTTATTCCTATTTTGTGTTAGGTATTATGCACATTTCTGGATTTTTTGGTATCACATTAAAGGACTGCCCTCCCCAAATCACCCCCAAAATTATTTTATCTTAACTATTTTTCTCCAATCATTCCTTCTACTCTTCCTTTATATTGCAATCAATGAGACCTTTCTTGGGTGTTTCCAATATTCATTGTGCCAACTCATGCTTTCTCCCCTAGCGATGACTCTGGTTTTACTGAATCTCAAGTGTTAAAGAACCATCTGTAGAGGTGAGGAAGGCAAGTATACAGTGTATAAGCCATACTTATTCCATATGCTTTACTTCCCACTAGTCAGGGAGAGGAGGACATTTACAACAGCCTAGAGAAGGGAAAGATCTCCTGGAGGTCCCTCATGAAAAATATTTTCCTCCTACATTACACCAAGTCCTTCAAGTTAATGATGTGTCCCCTATGCTCTAAAAAGCTTCCATAGGTGAGCTTGTAAATGGATGGCAATGACCTTTCTGGGGAAAAAATGTATGCAGACCCTTTGAAGCTTAATCTGCATTATTGACACTTTCTTAAGTCTAGACAATCAACAAATCAAGCTCTGACTTGTAACACTTTCCTATTTCTGAGGTGTAAATGCTAACGTTGAAAATTTAGCAATCAGTTTTCACTGGTTGGAGGTGGTTCCAGCACACCCTCCTTAAAGTCTGTGATGTCTGCCATTCCCTCTCTTCCTTTTTTATCCTTCTTTTCTTTCTTCTTTCTCTTTTCTCTCTTTCCTTCTTTCCCCCTTTTTTTCTTTCTCTTCTTTACTTCTCCCTTTTATCTTTCTTTCATTGATCATTCACATCTTAATTTCCACTGTCATAGATAACCCCCCAGCTGAGCTCAGCTCTTGGGAATAGGAATTTTAATGAGAGAGATGAGAAGGAAGGAGATGCAGAAAGAATGAGAAATCAGAGAAGCACAGAAGAATCCGTCACATTCTTACTTTCAACTTAACTCTCCTCCTCTTGATTCTCCCGTTTTCTCTCCATCTTACTAGACAGGGGAATGTGTGATAGCCACCTGATATCTCTTGGACAGTGAAAAAATCTCCATGGAAGTTGGTTGGACATGACAGGAGTCAGAAGACCTGGGACAAGGCCCCAGCTTTATTACTTGCTAGTTCCGTGACTTTGGGCAAGTTATTCCGCGTCTGTTAGCCTTATTTTCTTCATATGTAAAGTGGGCCAATTCCATCTGCCATTCCTGTCTGATGGAGTTGTTGTCAAGATCCAAAATTTGAAAGTACTTCACAATCCATAAACTAGCACATTGGTCAATCCATCAACAAGCATTTTAAAATGCCAACTATGTGCCAGGAACTGTCTTAGGTGCTGGAGATTCACACAATAATAAAATAGTACCTGTCCTCAAGAAGATTACATTCTACACAAGATGTTATTATTATCATTGTTTTTCCTCCTCTAATTCTGCACATTTTACTCTTAGAAAGAACTAGATCCTATACTGGAGGGTGCCAAGGCCAACGTGAAAAAAGAAAGAATGGCCCTTAAATTTAACTCAAAAGATAATTATTGAAAATTCATCATCATCATCATAATAACTAGCATTTGCATAGCGCTTGAAGATTTGCAAAGAGCTTTACAAATATTATCTCATCTGTCCCTTACAATAATTCTGTAAGGTAGATTCTACTATTATTCCCCATGTTACAGATGAAGAAACGGAGACTGAAAGAGATTGTGATTTGCCCAGGTTCATACATCTAATAAGTATGGAGGGGGGATCTGAACTCGGGTTTTCCTGATTCCATGTGCAGCACTCTATCCACTATGCTATCTAGCTGCCCATGTGCAATGCAGGGTGTTAAATGTTGTATAGGGTACAAGAATAAGGCATGTTCCCTGCCCTCAAAGAACTTGCAGTCTTGGAAGAGCACAAATAACTATGGCACAAGACAGAATGTTTGCAAAAAGAGAGCTAAACAAAGTCTATGGTGATTTAGGAGTGGAAGAGGTTGCAGGGGAAGGCAAAAACTTATCTGCTGCTGGTGGGGGTGGTGCTAGAAAACCAGGGAAGACTTCATAAAGGAACTGGCATTTTCCATTGTACTGATCATTGTGAAGAAGATTGGAGAGAATCAGAGCCTGCAGAAACACCCCCGGTGCCTAACATGCTCTGAATAGAATAGGTTGGGTGCTCAAAGAATATTTATCAGTAATGATGAAAGCTCTTCTGTTAGGCACAAACCTATTCTGTGTTCACTGAATGCACAGATTCTTCCCCATCTGCCAAAACAACCAAAGGCTTAACCTGATTTCATGACCAAAGTTCCACGCAGAGGAGACAGTCTTCCCTGATACCTCTGTATTGAGAATGCAGCCCTAGCTGTTTTCTTGTGGTGATTGGTTCAACTCACCTTGTACACAAATGGGGGAGGAGGGAAACGTAGAATAATGCTAAGACATGTACCAGAGATGTAGTGATTTTAATGCCTGCGGTGACTAGCACTAGACACATCTCTTAAATTAGCCATGTGGGGAAACCCCCAACACCTACCAAACTCCTATGGGAACACCGACCTTGAGGCGCCAGGAGGGAGCCACTTGAACGGGGTGATGGAGGAGACAGGCTTAGGAGCAGCTCACCTGCTATATTGCTGGGGTGGTGGTGAATGAAAAATATGGTAGCATCCTAATATTATTATGCTTGCTAATTTATTTCTATGCTATTGAAGGAGTGAAAACACTGTTGAAATCTAAATGTGCAATTTTGAAAGCTGTGAAATCTTTTAGAATCATGATTTTGATTTTTACATCTACTAAATAAAGCCCCAGTTGTTTCATTTTTGTTGTGGCCATGGGCATAGCTACAGATTTCATAGGATTCAGATCTGGAAGGATGATGGATTTAGAAATGAAAGGAATTGATTGGGGATTATACAATGGAAAGATCACTGGCTCTGGACTCAGAAGACCTGGGTCTGAAGTCCTGTCTCTGACTTCAATTAGCTTGGTGATGGGACAAGTCATTTAAACCTTCCTAAGTCTCAGGTTCCTTCTGTGTAAAGTAAAGCGGCTGAACTAGTTGGCTTCTAGCTTTGGTCAACCCTAAATGAATAATCATATGGTTTGAGGAATCTGTTAGTCCAGCCTTCTCATTTTACTTAGAGTATAATCATAAAGGTCAAGTGACTTACCCAAGGTCATACAAGTAGTAAGTAGGGGAGCTGGGATTTCAACCTGGGACCTCTGATTTTAAATATAAATGCTCTTTTTTTTCCTACTGGGTCACATTCCTTCTCTAAGTATGGAACTTGTTCCTCTATTCTTTACTTTGGAAAAACTAACTTGTGTTTTTGGAGCATGGGGATTCTGACTTCTAGTCCAGGGCTTTTGTAATTAGATCTCACTATTTCTGCATGCTTCCAGAAAACAGTCTTCTTCTCTAAATTTCCTTCTCTGTCACCTTTGACCCTGGGAACTGTATGACTTCCAGATTGGTTCTGAAAAGTGTTCCAGTAGGTAGGAAATATCAGTTTATTACTGGTGTTTCTCTACTCTCCTAGAACCAAGCCATTTTAGAATCAGCCCCAGCAAGCTAGAAGACATTACGATGTCAAAAAATACATCCCCCAACTGCTTTGTCTCTAGACAAATAAAGCCTGAAATGTGTTCTCTGTGCAACATTGTGGCTGTTTGTTCTAATTTGTTAGGAACATAGAGTTTGCCTGTCAAATAAGGCACAAATAAGAAACATTTAGGAGCAAAGAGACAGAGTAGACAGTTGTATCTCCCAGTTATTTTTTTCAGCTAACCCAATATAAAACTGTTTCTTTCCTCATACAACATTCATTAGTAGGAAACACACACACGCACGCACACATCAGGGTTGATCAGACCATGATGCTTCCCTTTTGTTTTTTGTTTTGCTCATTTCAGATACAGGGATCCATCCTAAAAAGCTTTACTCTCCTCGAGGACAGAGGACTGCAGAAGCTTATTTTAATGGCACTCTTTTTTTCCCAATCAATCTCTGCTCAAGAAGACACTGATTAGGTGGGTACAGGGGCCATCACTGAATAAAACCGGGAGGCCCCCAAGTAACATGCCTAAAGTAGAACAGAGAAGAGTCTCTGATTCATTGGATCTCAGAGCTAGAAAGGACCCCGGTGGTCATTCAGTCCAAAATGTAGCTGAGTGTGACACAGGAGTTTAGAAAGACCTGAGTTCAAATCCTGCCTCTGACACCTACTGTCACCCCAAGCAAGTTACTAAGCCCTCTTTGATCTCTAAAATGAGATTAAACTAGATAGCCTTTCAGGTGCTCTCCAGCTTCAAATAAATGATCATATCAATAAGGTTTTGTGGATGAAGCATGGGATTTGGAGTTAGAGGATCTGGATTCAAATCTTGCCTGTGTCCTTCACTATTTGTCCTTAAACAAGTCAATCTCTCTCAGATATAGTTTCCTAATCTAAAAAAAAAAATGAGGGGTATGACTCTAAGGTTCCTTCCAACTCTAATTTCCTACAGCAGACTACAAAGACGGTCATCTAGCCTTTGTTTGAAGACCTCCAGTGAGGGGAAATCACCTCCTCCCAAGGTGACCCATTTTAGTTTTGACTAGATCCAATGGCCAGGAAGTTTATTCTGATATTGGACCTTAAACTGTCTCTCTGTAACTTTCCCTGACTGTTCCTCAGCCCATCTCTGCTGTTCATGCATGTGGCATCCAGAAATCTATCAGGAGACTTCAATGTCAGAATTGGGTTCTCATCTTTTATGCAGTAACTTTACATCAGAGGCAAAGAGAAAATTAGACAGAGAGAGAACAAGATCTTGGCTGCAGTTTTTAGGTAAGCCTGAATGTAGTGAGAGAGAGACAGAGAGAGAGAGAGACAGAGAGAGAGAGACAGAGAG
>NW_027186457.1:27090175-27094073 GCF_028583685.1 Petaurus breviceps papuanus | reverse complement strand
AGAGAGAGAGAGAGAGAGAGAGAGAGAGAGAGAGAGAGAGAGAAGGAAGAAAGGAAGGAAGGAAAAAAGAGAGAAAGAAAGAGAAAGGAAGAAAAATAAAAAGCAATTGGGCCAGACATTACTAAATAAGATAACAGTTATACTCCCCATATTACCATCATCCCTTTTAGTACACATGAGGTCAAGACAGAAATCAGTTGTTTGGGAACAAAAGGAGGGAGGAGAAAGAAAAGGAGGAAGGAGAGGAGGAAGAGGAGGAGGAAAATGATGATGATGATGATGAGGAGGAGGATTATAAGGAGAAAGAGAAGGAAAAGTAGAAGGAGAAGGAGGAGAAAGAAGGAAAAGGAGGAGGAGGAGATGCCTTGTGTCTACTCACATTAGAAAAGTGCTGGTAATATAAAGTGTGTATACACACATATATACACAATACATATATGTATATCTATCTGCCTATCTTATCTGTTCACTGAATCAATATATTTCCCTTATTTCTCTCTTTTTAAGTAGGCTTATATCCTTTCTTCTAGCTATATCCTCCAAATGACAAACTGGAAACCACAAGTGAAACAGTGATAGGTGGCATAAATCATTGATTTGCCAACACACGTGACATTTCAGTGTACACATCAATGGTAGCTTCCATATTTTCTTGTTCTCAGCTGACCATCCTAGAGTTTGGATTCTTAGTATCCGGTTCTAGCTTTTTGTTTTAATCAAGTTACTTCCTCATGTGCTAGTGCTGACAAAAGTATCCCAAATACCTAGAGTATGCGCTAATAGATTTTAAGTTTCATTAAGTGCAATCTTTTAAAAAAAATTATACTATTTTATGGAAATGCTTATTTTATCCCATAAATTAAAAATTAAAAAGAGAATCCATAACCATCCAGAGCTTACGATAGATTATAAATCCAATCCTTTTGAAAATGCTTATTGGCCCTGGTTTGCTATCTGTTTGACCCAGGGCAGAAGCCACTGCTAACTTTCTGATTTATTCCTGATAGTCATAGTTTGTATGTATATTACAATAAGGTAAATGACATGTGACCATTTAAATGGAAGTACTTTCTTTTAAATGGAAATACCTACTATGTGCTAGGAGGAACTGTGTTAAGTGCTAGGGTTACAAGTACAATGAATGAAATAATCTCTACTCTCAGGGACACACACACAGACACAAGTATATAGTATATATACACATAGATATATATGCATTTATACATATGCGTGTATATATGCATATATATCTATACCTACATATATACATTTATACTATACACAAACAATTTAATATTGGGAAGGTCACTGATAGCTAGGGAGGTAGACATATCTGAGCAAGCTAGCAAGAAAAGATTGTGTAAGGTGGGAGTGGGAGGGTTGTGACACAGAGAGAGATAAAGTAAGTAGTTGTCATTCACGCAATTTCATCCTGTGTCCCTTGTCTACAGTAAAGTGTGCTAGGCATTGTGCACGCAGATCAAATATACCATCCACTATCTCAGTGTCTTCTCTATGTAAAATAGATGTTTCAGAATTCCATAGGGGAAATGGTTGAATAGAATGATTATTGAATTAGGCACAAGAGACTCAGATTCTATTTATTCCTGGCTCTGCCAGTGTTTTCATGGATGAATGTTTGCCTTCTCTGGGGGGTCAGTCTCTTCCCCTATAAAATGAGGAGATTGGACTAGATAACAAAATTCTCTTCTAGCTTTTACATTCTATTGTTTGTTTGAAGGTTTGGGAGTACATTGGCGTGTAAATAGTCCCCTTTTCAGGTCTGCTTTCAGATGTGTATGGAGATGCCCAATGGGAGGATGATCGATACAAATTTTGCAGAAGGCATCTCTTTGCCTTCTTTGTCATGCACTGCCTCTCACTTACATAAAGAATGCACAGTCATTCTCTGCTTAATAGTGTTCTGCTAGGAACATCACTTTCCTTCTGAACATGCACATTGTGTCATGTCATAAAAAGAATTCAATCCAGTTTAGCAAAATATATAGTATATTTTAAATATCTAGTATTATTCATATTACCTAGCTCGGCACATAGTAAGTGCCTAGCAAATACTTTTTCATTCATTTGTCCATTCACTCCCTCACTTATTCATTATAACACACACACTATTATTTCCTACCTGTATTTCTCATCCATGATAAATTCACTTGAAACCTGGCCAATCTTAGTTAAAAACACATTGAGTTCCTCCATCCTCCTTATTTATGTCAGGGTACCCCCATCTATACAGTGCCCCAAATGTATACCCTCAGAGTCATTCTCATCCCTTCTCTCATTCCCATTCAGGCCATCTATCTAATCTAATGATGCCACATTTTGTCATTCACTTCTTACATGTGTACCTTTCTTTCTTGTGACTCACACAACCACCACCCTTGGTCAAGCTCATCACCACTCACTTGGTCTCCTTGTCTCAAATCTCTCTTTATCTTAATCTATTCTTCATGATCTGTCAAAGGACATTCCTAAAATGCAAAGTCTTTCCATAATTCTTATGTATAATTCTCTTAGTCAAGAAGTTTGACCAGCTCCCTATGGCTTCTAAAAAGAAAACAAAGTCCTCGGGCTGGCATTTTAAGTTTCATTCAGCCTGGCTCCCATCCACCTTTCCAGATTTATGTTATTCACCTATGGTTCCCTACATTGCTTCCTTGTGGTCCATCCAATTGAGTCCTCTAGTTATTCTTCCAAGTCAAAACTCTATCTCCCATCTCTGTACATTGTAGCATTGGCTGCTCACCCCACCCTCACCCCACTCCATGCCTGGAATGCATTCCCATATGACCTTCATATCTTACAGTCTCAAGTTTCCCCTAAAGCTCAGGCCAAATGCCACCTCCTACTTTTCCTGATCTCCAGTCATTAATGCTCCCCCAATTACTTTGTACATATTATTTATGTATGTACATTTTGTATCCTCCAATAGACTGTGAGGTTCTTGAGGACAAAAGCTCTTTCATCTTTGTCTTTGTGTTGCTTATACCTAGGATAGGACTTGGAACATAGTAGGGGCTTAATAACACATAGTAGGGACTTAATAACATTGACCTGGACTGTATTTAAGCTTTGAATTATGATAGCTTTAAATCAAAATACTGTCCATGGAATAGGACTGATTTATTCAGTATGAGGTTTGCTTTCATTATTCTAAATGTGCTCATTTCCATAGAGCCCAGGGACCTCAACTGCTCTGACTTCCCTGGTGCAGAAGAAACTAAGACCTAAAACAAAATGGCTGTCATCAGGAAAAAATAAACATTGCATCCCTAACCAAGAGTGATATGGGAAATTACTCTTGTTCTATTTACCCTTGCAAGCCAAAAGACAATATTTAAAGTTGATGTGTTTGATGTCAGGCCATCCTAGCTCATCTTTGGGTTCTTCATGATTTGAATTCAACATTTTACCCTTTGATTCGCGGCCTCTGTTTGCCGCTCAGGTTATGGTGTGAACATTTGGTCATGGTTCCATTGAAAAAAACATTTGTTTCTTACGGCTAGCTCTCTATTATGCTGCTCCTGACGTCATCATCCACTGGTTCTCACGGAAAGTGTGCTCAGGAATATTTCATGGGCATTTGTGTGATACTGGGACAAGACAATCTCACCATGAATAGACCAAAGCCCTGCTGTCATGAAGCCAGTCTGACACATTTCTGCTATGATTTTAACACAGAGTCAAGGCTCAGCTCATGTACTATTTCCTATAGGAAGCCCGATTATAGATTGCTTCCCTCCTTCTGAAGTTCTACATCCATCCATCCATCCATCCATCCATCCATCCATCCATCCATCCATCCATCCATCTATCTATCTATCTGCCTACCTACACACACACACACACACACACACACACACACACACACACACACACA
>NW_027186457.1:27041696-27090165 GCF_028583685.1 Petaurus breviceps papuanus | reverse complement strand
CACACACACACACACACACACACACACACACACACACACACACACACCCTTACATCTCCCTGTTTATATGCATCTGCCTCCTCCCCTCTAGAATGGAAACTGCTTGAGGACAGGGACTTTTTTATTTTTGTCTTTGTACGCCCAACACTTAACATGGTGCCTTGTATTGCTTAATAAATGCTTATTGGATTGATGGAAAAATATGCCCTTTTTGCCTGGATCAAGGCTTTCAGGGAAGCAAAAATCCATGGAAGGTTTCTTGGCCATGACTTCTGTTATTACTTTACTCAGTCTTCGAGGAAGTAAAGGCCATGCCAATGCAACCTCTTGCTCTGACAGCTTGCACATTTTTGTGCAGAGAGCTTTGGAATGACTATTTAGATAACGAGAGCAGGGCCAGCCTCAATTTCCAATTATTTTATTTAATGTCTCTGGGTTTTCTATGGGCATGGCCTATGGGAGTGGTCAGTGCAAGCTCATACTCCACCAGGCTGTTCCCAGATGAATATAGGAGAACAGACTGAATGCTGATGCCTGTGAAAATGCAAGAAGCTGGCGTATAGTTTCCATTTTATGGCATATAAATTTAATGAAGCAAATATATCATTTGGAAAAACAAAATGCATATCTCTCTATCGCTTATCTTTGGATCTTTTTCATCTGTCTCTCTTCTTTCTGTTTCCTCTCTCTTCCCAACACTCCTCCCTTCCTCCTTCCATCTTTTCTCATCTTTTACAAGCCTTCCCCTTTCAGATTTCCTTCACACACTATTAATTTAGTTTGAATATACCTAGATATTTATATGGTATCTCTCTCTTTAGAATGTATGCTTCTTGGGACGAGGGGACTGTCTGTGGAGGGGATGTCTTTCTTTGTATTTTGAGCTTTTGGGAAAGTGCCTGGCCCATACTAAGTGTTTAATAAATGCTTGTTGCCTGGCTCACAGATGCATATAACCTAGGAGTGTGATTTTCTCCCATGAAACATATAGGGGAAGCATAGTTTTATATGCCTTTGGTATATATATCTATATATGCATATAAGACCTAGGTTTAAATCCTTCCTCTGATAAAACTGGCTATGTGACCCTAGGCAAGCCACTAACTTGGCCCAGGCTACTCTCTAGGAGTACATGCTACTGATGAGTTGACAATCTGCATTGGTGAAGGGATTTTTTGTATTCAAGGGAAGTTCCCTACGCTGATGAAATCACAGGCCAAGTCTTTAAACACACACAGGCACACATGTGCCAATTAGTAAGTTAACCAAATATTTTACCCCAGTGTATCAACTTTGTTTTTACTTCATCTAGAAGGTTTTCTTACAGCTTCAGTGGGAGACAGATATCCCAGACAAGGAAAGGATAAGTCTCATGCTAACAGTAACCTGAAAGCCAAACCATGCACATCATTACTAAGGTTTTAAACGTCCAAACATGAAGGTCTGAGCAAAGATAGTGTCCAACTGCCATCTAGCAAGCAGGAACCCAATAGCACAAGGAGAAAGCCCTATATTACAGGACCATGTATCAGTCTTATTCCACCCCCTGAAGTCCAGGTGAAGGAAGTGACATAGGTGTGAGATTCTGAAGAAGCAAAAAGTAGACTCCTCTTTAGCCCCTCTCACAATAAGAGAGCGTGTGGGTTTTGCTATAGAGAGGTGCCTCTGGGAAAGGCACCCTTGGTTTCTCCATTTCTGGAATCTTCACAGTATCTCTCTAGATTTTGGACCAAGGTGTTTAGTTAAACCAAGTATTTAAGAAAACAGAGCTCCAGAGTCCCCAGATGCTAAAGAAAATCAAGAGTAATTAAGAACTCACCTTCTAGATGATTGCAGGGGGAAAAAATTAAAGAAAGACATTTTGATTGTGTTATTTTTTATAGACAAGTAATTATCCTTCCCTTGCCCCACCACAACCTCCCAACTACCTCTGACACAAATATATGAAATATCTAATGCATTTGTAGCATGGATTTTCTTTCTTTTTTTTTCACCAAGGGGAGGATTCTGAGGACTAATCTATTAATCAGAGCCCCCAATTCCCACCAGTACCAATGGGAGGAAGAAAGTACATGCCTCTAAGTCATTGTTCAAGCATAATTAAAATGATAGTTAATAGGCCAGCCTAGTACTCGAGCTCTAGCATCACTGCCTCATTAATTAAAAAAGATAATTTGGCTCTAGGTGACAGAAACACAAGGCCAAACGTAGACTTCCCTCCCTGCTATACTCAGGAGCCATTGTTGGGGGACAAGGGCAAGTAGGCTCAGAAGAACTGAGTATATAGAAGAAGGCAGGGGACAAAATGATTGCTTAGATGATTCTGAGACTTTTATAAAATAAGGTTAGCTGACAAGCCTGTGCCAAGATAGCCTCATACCTCATAGCTCCTCCTATGTGTAATGGATAGAGGGCTGGAATTAAAAGACCTGGGATGGAATCCTCACTTTGTCACTGAGTCAGCTTGGGCAAGGTTTTCTTTAGTCCCCTAGGCCTCAGTTTCCTCATCTGTAAAGTTATTAGGTTGGACTAGATGACTTATGACTCCATGTTCATGATCGCATGACCTGACCAGTCTTTCCAGGAAAGCCACCTCAGGCTGATCAATGGTTTAGTTGACAACAGTGGTCCCAGTGGGCTCTTCCAGTCAACTTCACCTGCTTCCCCATTCCTTTCAACCATGGATATTTAAAGTTTCTAGAAATCAAAGGGAGGCCATCTAGTTCAAATCCATTAACTAAAAGATGAGTAAACTCAGGTTCAGAGAGTCCTGCTCAAAGTTAAATGGACAGCAAATGGCAGAACTAGAATGCAAACACAGTCTTCTGTCTCTAGATCTTCCCTCCTACCATGCTCTCTCACAACATGGTGGCTCATTTTATATTGGTCCCATCAGGCTCTGTGAATTAGGACATCTTGGCCTCCTTCCCTCAAGTGTGCCTCATCTGTTTTGAGCATTATCTGTATTGACCCTGAGCCATGAGACCTCTTTTAGGTTCATCAGACCATTTCTCTCTCTTCATTTGGGCTGGCAACAATTCTAGCTTCTGGGCCTCCTACCCATCAAAAACCTTTGCTGCTTTCCCTGTCTCCAATTTCCTTAACAGAGATGTCAGAAGCTGGGCTGGTGCCGATTCCCACAGCCCTGTGCTGGACATTTCTCATTACTTAGCATGTCATTGTTTATGGGCCATTAGCCAGTTTTTATTTCACCTTATGTGCTCATATAAAATCAGAGTTAGAGGCTTTTCAAATAATGGGAAGCCTAAAAAGCTTTTCAAGAGCCTCTAATTTACATCTAAATTCATGGTGTTATCAACCATTTTAATTTTTTTTGCTTTCAAAATCAGCTATAATATTTGACAAGACCTTTAATGGGCAGACACTGTCAATAATTTTTTTTAGTCTTTTTTGCCTGTCTTTGCTTTTTCTAAATTAGTTCTCTATATGTGATCTCAAGTAATATACTGGAATGAAAATCAAGAGACTTGGGTTCTGTTGTGCACTCTGACATTTACTAGGTATATGGCCCTCTCTAAATCTCAGTTTTATTATCTTGAAAGTAATCATCCCATGAATGGAGCAATGTGTGTGGTGGATAGAAATCTGGGCTCAGGGGCAAGAGTAGGTGGGTTAAGTGTCACCTCTGACACATCCTGGCTTAATCTCTCAGTACCCCCAGGCAAATCTCTAAAGTGGGAGCATGCATTATCCTACTCCCAGGGCTACTGGTGTGAATTTGGGGTCCTGATTAATACTATAATCCCTTGTCTCCTTTTTTATGTACCATAGTAAAGATGCATTAAGGCAGACCAGGTGGCAGTCTACATTGGAAGAGGGAGTTTCCTTACTAGGAGTTCCCTATGCCAAAGAAGTCACTGGCCTGGTCTAAAAAAGAAGAGAAAAGAAAAGAGCAGAGGAGAAGAAAGGAATGACACCTGCCCTTCCTATTTCATAAGGTTATTGTGAGAATCAAGCAAGAAAAATGCTGAGAGTACAATATATAATCATAGGATTGTAGTTGCATAGATCTAGAGCTGGGAAGGATTTTAGACACAATCCAATCCTCTAGAAAGTATTCTGGATAAATGGAAGGCTTCCTTTTTCCATTCTCATCTAATTCATTCCACAGTTACCATCCATGTTTAGGCTCAGTTCATTAGCTGACTCTTCAAAATTTCTCTTAAGCTGTTTTGCCTCTGTTTTGCAAACTATTCATCCACAGACCATTTTGTAGATGGTCATTAACCCAGGCAGCCTATCAAAGGATGGTCTCAGAACCCATCTTGCTAGGAAGGTCATAGACAGAGGAGAAGGCCCATAACAACCAAAGCAAATGAACTCTAACATACACACACATAGACAAACAGACACAGAAAGGGACACGGACCCAGACATAGACACACATCCCATAGCTCTCAGGTAAAAGGACCTCAGGCACTATCAGGGATGTCAACATTCAGGAATATAGAACAAGCAAAAGAAAACCAATGGAAGCATCCACTTACCTGGTTTTGATCAACAATTATTTCGATGTCTTCATCACTGCTTAGTTTTCCATATCCTTTTTCTTTACTTTTCTTGTGAGAGAATAATTTTAAAAAGCATTTCAGTAGCTCGGTAATTTAGAAGCATTATTGATCTCTAGTCTCTTTCCATTAATAACAGGTCTAACTCCCAGCTAATATTCAACAGTAAAAAATGAATCCCTTCATTTTGCCCTACTGGCTAGTCATAATTCATTATGCTTTCTGTAGATCTTGCATGTATATAAGCAAAAGTCCTCTAATTTCCCTCAGCTGCTGGTTGGTAATAACTCAGTTTTCATTTCTTTTGCTGATGTCTCTTGCTATCCCCCTCCCCTCTTTGTGCCCTCCAAGCAAACTTTAGCTCCCTTCTCTGGGGCCCTTGTTATTTTCATGGTTCCTGGTCAGTTTGAGTATTACCTAGGGAGACTTGAGCAATTACTAATAGAAGAGGTTCTTAATGATTTTTATGTCATGGACTCATCTGGCAGTCTGGCATAGCCTGTGGACCCCTTCTCAGAATAATGTTTTTAAATTCATCATATTACATAGAATTACAAAGAAAAACAAGAATATTGAAATACAGCTATCAAAAGAAGAAAACAAATTCATAGACCCCAGATTACAAAACCCCACCTTACAGGATCACAATGGACACGTGGTCCTAAGACTCCTTTTCAGTCTTAAAATTGTATAAATAAGTGTTTAAGACTGAGATGTTCATGTGTTTGGCTCTCATACATTTTCTGAATTAGGAGAAATGTCATGCTACTCGTATGACAAAATTAAAGTTGTTCTCTCTTTGTACACAGACCAGATGAGAATTACCATTGGGGAAACCCTCTGAGATAATAATCACAAGACAGAGTGAGAAACACTTTTAAATATTAAAGGCACTTTTAAAAGGAGAAACAAACATATCATTGGCTAGATTGCACATCCTTCCAACTAGCCTGATTATACTCAGACCCCTCTTCTACCCTGGTCACCACACCCCCAATCACTTCCACCAATGTACACATTCTTGTGAGGTTGTAGTTTGGATATGGAGAATAAAAACCATTTCACTTCTGTCATAGTTGTGAAAAAGAAGCCTCACCTCCCATCTATCTGAACCACGCCTAAGCCTCAATTTAAGCTTTGTTGTTTCTTTGTAATTTGGGTCAGAAAGTCCAAGATAAATATACCTGTGGGCCATGACTGTCATATGAGATGATTACTAAAGTGGACACCCATATCCCAAGTTTATCTTTTTTTAAATGACATTGGCTTTTGTGGTTGTCAGTAAAAGCTAACCAACTTTAAAAAATCAGCTTTCTGTATTCTCAAGTGGTGTAAATTAGAATATACCTGTCTTTAGAGGGTACATGGTATCATTTGAAAAGTCATAAATCTTTAAGAAACTAGTAGAGATAATATTTGCCCAAATGCCAAGTCCTTGACCACTCAAGTAACATTGCTACCTTGACTTTGCACATCCCTCACATCCCCTCCCCCAGAATGAATGAGACAGATAGTAGTGTCTACTCTAGCAAAGGGAGTCCTGAGTTTCCAAGTATATGGACACAGTCCTAAAACCTGAGCTTTCATTCATTTATTCATGAATTTAGATAGAAAGGAACAGAAGGTCATGGTGTTTCTCTCTCTGATTATTCTTGCTCTCATTTGAGGTTAGATTTCAGGCTGGGTGGAAATCAAAAAGAGCTTGGCTGAGTCCCATCAACCCGCTTCTTCCTACCCATCTCAATCCCTATTGCTTTGCACTTTGACCCTCTCAGTCTAACTGGGTGTTGGGAGGTAAATCACAGAGGCCATCTAAAGGAATGATTGTTTCAGAGCACCACTTGGATTATTTGTCTGTATACCTACCAAGTAGCTGACTTGTAGGGCCAGTTTTCTGGACAATAGGGCATTAAAGAGAGATGGGACGTGAGTCCTTCCACTCATGTCACTTTCAGACATCCCAGAATTCCTTGCACCAACTGAACTGTGGCTTCATTGCCAAGGTTTGGCACAATAGGACCCCGAATCTGGCACAGCGATGATATTTAGAACATGCATCAAGGACTGGAACATCCTTAAAGCAGTCTCCAGTCTGGGCAAGTTGTCATTGGGGATGGGGGCAGGCCACTAGCACAAAAAGGAATCGAAAACTTGATGGCTTCCTTTCCAAATTCTCCTTCAAGGGCATCTCTGTCCCCAGCTGAAGCTTCTTTGGAAGCTCATCTATTATTTACTATTTGTTTCCTTTCCCACTCAATCTATTCTTCCGTTACACTATGTGTCCCCTGGAATAAAGCCCTTCCCATTAGCAAAGCTTTTTACTTCTTTCTATCAACATTTTCTGGGCTTTTTGGAGTTTAGAATTCTGGGCTATCACTGTGAACACAGTTAAAGAACAAACACCTTCCCCAATCTCCCAAACTCTCCTTCTGATTGCCGCCTCTTCCATCTCTCGCTCTTCCTCTGTCTGTCTGTGTCTTTTATCTCCTCTTCTTACCCCATCTCTTTTTCTCCCTCTTTTTTTCACCATCTCTGTTTGACTATGTCTTTGTAACTCTTTCTGCTGCTTTCTCTTTCATCTCCTTTCCTCGCTCTAATCCCTCTTTCCCTCTCCTTTCTTTTCATCACTTTCTTCTTTCCTTCCTTTCTCTTCCTTCCTTCCTTCCTTCCTTCCTTCCTTCCTTCCTTCCTTCCTTCCTTCCTTCCTTCCTTCCTTCCTTCCTTCCTTCCTTCCTTTCTTCTTCTCTTTCTTTCTCTCTTTCTTTCTTTTCTCTGTTGCTCCCTCTATCTCTCTCAGTCTCTGTCTCTCTGTTTTTCTCTCTGTCTCTCTCCTCCTTCCTCCGTCTCCCCTCTAGTCCCCTCCCTCTCCCTCCCCCTTTCTTTTTCTCTCCTATTCCTTACTCACAACCTACTTTTTCCCTGGAACCTTGGTCTCTGATGGACTCAAGCCTAACTCTACGGCATCTGGTTACTCAAAGTGAATAGGCATCTGTCTGTATCCCTGAAGTTCTAAAAGGCAGTCTTCCTGAGCCCTGCTCTCTTACGCCCTTGTGCAAAAGCCAGCAGCAAACCCCTCTTTGCAGACGGAGCTTGAGCCCTAAATTTCCCACTCTTGCTCCCCAAATCAAACCCATTTCTGCAGTCGCCCCTCCAGCCCGGGGAGCCGAACACTTCCCTGCACTCTTTGGCATTCTCTCACTTACTGTTTATTTTAGTGCAGCAATAATCCTCTTTCAAGCACTTAGCTTCGCACTTGGACAGCTGGATCGGCCAACCCAGCCAATTCTTCAACTGGACTAGCTCTCCCCAGCTGGGAACCCTCGTCTTCTAGCTAAGTTCTTCTAATATTCACCAAAGAAAAAGAAAAAAAAAAGAGCCCCTCCTTAACACCAGCCAAACCCCTAACTTCCACAACACTGCGTGGGCTTTGGGAGCTGAAGGGCTGAGCAAGAGGGAGAAAGAAAACTAATCTCAGCCCTGGTCCAACCCTGGGAGGCAGGGCTTCAGTGGGAGGAGAAGAAACTTCCTGTGCTCCTCCCTCCTCCTCCCACCAAAGAAAACAAGGCAGGAGCTGGCAATACTATCTAAGGCCTTGAGTCCTACTTCTCACCTTAGTATGTTTGGCAACAGAAACAGAAATCTGGTTCCATGTTCAGTGGAAAAAAGTATTTGTTCTAGAATCAAAAGATCTGGGTTGGAAACCCAACTCCACCTCTATAACCTCCCCCATATAACCCTGGGTAAGTCCCTTCACCAATCTGGGCCTCAGTTTCCTCATCTGTAAAAGTTAGGGTTTGCACCAGATCGAAATCTGATCCCCAGATGCTCAGAACCAAAGGAAGGTGAAGCATACGAGGTTTAGGGTGTAAGGGGAGAAGATTTCTTTTGTCATATCTGATCTATGCCATGAATTTCTTAACCCCCACAACACACACACATATCCAGCCCTGAGGCTTATCCCCATATCATTTTAGGAACAGTCATTTTCTAAAACTTCTTCCTTTTGTTTTCCACAAGGAACTGGTTGAAAGAGACACTCACACCTGCTTTACCTGCCCTCCACCCTATATTTCTAGGACTAGCTTCATATAATCTCTGGGTGAAAGATAATGGGGTATGCTAATAATTTGAACATAATTTAATCTGTTTCTTCTAGAAAAGTCCATAGTTAACTTCTTAAGAACTATGAATTTGTAAGCACATAGGACCTTAGACCCAGGGCTTACAGGTACCTTCAAAATCATGTAGCCTGATATATCCCCTCCCCATTTTTTTTTTTACTGATTTACTGAAACTAAGGCCAAGAAGATAGAATGACATGTCCAAAGCAGCATAAGTTGTAAGTGACAAAGGTGGGATTTGAACCCAGGACCACCAACTCCAGCCCCAGATCTTTTTCCATTGTACCACACCATTTCCTATTCTGTTTTACTTCTTGTAGCTGCCCATTATACTTCTCCACCACTCAGGCCACCACCAAAAAAGAAAAAAAAATCCCAAACTAATAAGGATCATATTTTATACATGCCAGTAGAGTAAACTTCAAAACAGGAAGATTCCTTTGGAGGAAAATGGAAAATCATAGAAGTTTAGCCAGAATATATTATACAGGAAAACTTTATAAGTCTGAACTGGAGAAGATTTTACAGTATATAATCTGGTCTATTTGAGTATAAATCAGAGGAGGCATACTATTTTTTTCTACAGAGCAAGAAAAATTTTTAAAAAACTTATTGTGTTTTCAGATGAAATCTACACATTTTACGTGGATTTTTTTTTAGATATGAAGTGGCTATCTCATCATAACTCTGAGTCAATGGACAGAATCAAAGAATTAGAATGGATCTCATTTAGCCAACTATATCACTGAAAATCCCCATTACAGTATACAACCTTTGTTCAAAGACCTCCAGGGAGGGGGGATCCCATTACTTTTGCATGTAGTCCATTCACCTTTTGGACTGTTCTAAGAGTTAGACATTTTTTCTTTCCATAAAACCTAAATTTGACCCTTTGGTACTTCTCTCTAGTTCTGCCTTCTGGGGTATAAGGAGAAGAGTCGGGATGTGAATCTCAGTCTTCTAAATCCCTATTCAGTTCCTTTTTGGTCAATGCTATGCTGTCTCTCAATAACAGGATTCTGAGATTCTATAAAAATGAGGAAGGATTGTACATTATGGATTAACCTCATGGGAGTTTCTGTCTCAGTAGAAAGAACAATAAACACTGACTTTTACCTATTGCTTTTTAATGTTTACAAAGTCCTCTATAGTAAATATTTCATTTGAGCCTCACATAAGCCCTTTGAGTTCCTTAATGTAATACATGAATTATTATACCCTTTTTATAGATGGAAAAAGTGAGGTTGGATACCAACAAATCATTTGAAGATTATCAATAAGGTTATAATATAAGGAATAGCATGTTATAGTACTGTAGATAGCATTAGGAAGACTTGGGTTAGAATTTTGTTATACTTGTCCATGTGACCCTGGGTAAGTCATTTAGCTTCCCATTCCCAAGTCCATAAATTACAAAGCAGATGCTAATATGCATTGGTAAAGGGAGTTTCTGCACTAGGAATGAAAGAAATCACAGTCCTGGATGAAAAACAAAGTAAAATCATTACTCAGAAAATATACTCTCTAGGCAGTCCTACCTATTTAATCCTTCAGTAATAAGTAGATATAGTATAAATTGACTAAGTAGCTGCTTTGACTGGGGAAGGAACCAGATTGCCTTCTGATGTGTGTGTATACACACACATATATGTGTATATATACATATATGTAGTCTGATGTATATATACAGTACATATACCCATATAGTATCTATATGTGTATGTATATACAAATGTTCTATAATGTCAGATTATATAATCTAGTCCAAGGGAGGAAGATGTAGCCAGAGGACCAGGGTTCAAATGCTGATTCTGCTGCCTTACTACCTAGATGACTTCCCTTGGTCTTGGTTTTCTCAGCTGTAAAGTGGGTGTTGAACTAGGAGACTTTTGGGGTCCTCTCCAACTATGATCCCATAAACCCATGACCTCTCTGAGACTCAACGGTGCCTCTTTTATAAAATGAGATTGGACTAGGTCAGGGGTTCTTATTAATTTTTTGTATGTCATAGACACATACATGACAGTCTAGTGAAGTCTATGGGCTTTCTATTAATAATATTTTGAATGCATAAAATAAAGTACATAGGATTATGTTGGAATAGAGTTTTACATGTACACATGATATGCATATGTGTGTCTGCATATAGACACATTTATCTACCTATAAATTTACATGTATGTCTGTATATGTATACATATGTAAATGTGTATATATATTTGTATACTATATTATATATATATGTTTACAGGCCATAGATTAAGAACTTCTGAAATAGATGGCCCATAAGATTCATTTGCACTCTAAATCAACAATACATGGATGCTTGTGCCAATAAAAACTGTAAAATTGAATAGTAATAATAAAAGGCTTTCTTTCCTTACAAAAAACTTTTTGGGCAGATAGCATCCTTGTTATTATTCCCATTTTACTGACGAGAAAAGTGAGGCCCAGAGAGGTCATGGAGCTTTCTCATTGTGACATAGCCAGTAAGTGTCTGAGGTGGGATTTGATCCTATTTCTTGACTCCAGGTTGAGCACTCCAACCACCATTACTTCTGCACAGAGCAAGCCAATTTACATGGATTGACTGATTCTGCCTGTCCTCCTAGAAAAGAATTCATGAGTTTAGACACTCAGTTTTTCCACCTGGTCAATTACTTAACCAAAGTGGAACCCTCCAAAGAAATGTCACAAGAAATCTTTATCTCCAAGTGTCTTTTCATATTTGGCTTTAGTTAGAAAGAACTGAAAAACCCTTTTGCCCAGAGGGGAGAGAGTACGTGTGGCACACAACCCATAACCAGAAAGGGAGACCGACCTCTTCATAAATTGGACATTGATTGAAATAATAATAAAATAAAGTCATATCTTATAACATTTGAAGATTTGCAAAGTGATTAACCTCATAAGAAGCCTAGAAATGGGTAGTTCGAGTATTATGAACCTTTTTTATAGCTAAGGAAACTGAGGTTCAAAGAAAAGAAAGCCTATGCTCAGGGTCACACGGCAATTATAGCAGGAGGGAAGAAAAACCACAGACTTGGTCAAAATTGACTTTCATCATGAGCAGAAAATCAAAGGTGAGGCACTAGTTGACATGACTTTCTTCAGCTACTTATTCTGAGCAAAAAAGAGTTGGGTGGTGGTGGGGACAGTAAGGGGTGGGACTCTGCCCTACTTAAAGGCTGTTAGGAAAATGGTTTAGTAATTAGCTCCTCTCCCTCAAAAAATGATTTCACATTTAGGGAAATTAAAAATGTTGAAATGAAATATAATAATAGCGAACATTTCTATGTATGTAGAACCTTTCAACACATGATTGTATTTGATCTTTGCAACAGCCCTGAAAGGTAGATGTTTTCATGCTATTATTATCCCTGTTTTACTGATTAATAAACTGAGTCTCAGAAAGGTTAAGTAACTTACATAAAGTCACAAAGCTGATTAGTAACTGAGAAAACGATTCAAACCCAGGTCTTGCTGATATAGAAATTTAATTTTCTAGTTCTTATCTTACTGCCCAGTAGGAAGCATAGCATTGTGGGTTAGTGAAGCCAACTCCCAGCTCATGTTCTTTAAAATGAATACTTTTCTCTTGATTTTTCTTATTACTGCTAAACCAATCAGCACTTCAGCATTGGCTCCAGACTTCCTGTGAGTCTAAAGAATCATGACATCAATACAACCTGAGAGAATAATGTTGCCAGCGGAGAAGGAAAAGTGGCAAAGGAGAAAAGAGGGAGTAATAAATCTAAGCCCAGCCAACCAGTTATCACCTATCTTTTAGATGGCTGGCCCTGGGAATACCAAGACAGATACAACTAAGCTTCTGTTCTCAAGAACTTTATGAGAGCGTCAGAGGAAACTATATCCTGAAATAACTCTGATAGGAAGATATAAGGGGGATAGGAATAAAATAGCAAAGGAGAGGATTGATTAAGGGCTTAGAGAAATCTGTGAGGAAGAGGACAATTTTAGCTGAGAAAGAGCTTTGCCATTGTATCCTGGAGCAGGATAGTTTGAGACCTTCTTTATGCCTCTTCTTAGAACGCATTCTTTAGATAATCCAACTTCTACCTTGAGAGGTAGGGAGCTCCCCCTCACCGGAAAGCTTTAAAAAGAGCTAAATGACTTAGTTGGGTAATTTGTAGAAGGGTATAGGTTGGACTAGATGATCCTTTAGGTCCTTAACTACTCAAGTATTCTGTGATTTTTGCAAACAATCAACAAGCATTTGTTAATTGCTTATTATGAATCAGGCACTGTGCTAAGCCTAGGGCATATAAAGAAAAAGCAGAAACGGTTCCTGCCCTTGAAAAACTTACAATCAAATGGAAGAGACAACGATATAAATTCATTAGATTTTTTCCTTACCCAATGCACTAATTTGCTGTCTATGGAAAAGCAGACATCAGGGGTGGGGGCAAGGAAGGTCAAACCTACAACTGCCAATTGGCACAGGAACCAATAAGAGCTATAGTTCCTGCAGAGTTGTTATTTTTTCCCTGAAAGAATTTCAGAACTGTGTCATTATCAAGCTGTGACAGTGTGAAGATAAGACAAAACTAGCTAAAGGAGGCATTTTCCTCTATCTTGAATCTGGGGGCAGATAATCCACCAATGTGTTGTCATCAAAAGTTGCTAGGGCTGAAAGGAAACTGAGAGAAAGCATGTGTAAACAACAAATGGGGGTGTCTACAATTGCTTACAAAAACTCCTCTGAAGCTGTCCTGCTATGTCCAGGTGGTCAGATACTCAACTAACACCTTCTGTAGGAGGCCTTTCCTGATTCCCAGGTACTAGTGACTTCTCTAGAATTGTCTTCCATCTGGTCAGCCAGCATTTATTAGCCACTCACAGGATGTCTCCAATTGTATTACACACTGGTAGTAGTTACAACAAGCAGATGACATGATTCTTTTCCTTGAGTAGACAGTCCAATAGCAGAAAGGGAAGTGAAATTTCAGGGGAAAAGCTACTGTCCAACCACACTGGCCTACTTGTTGATCCTTATACATTCCTGTCCATTTCCCATCTCCCTGCCTTTGCACTGGCTGTTCCCCTTGCCTAGGATGCTCTGCCCCCTCACCTCCATCTCCTAGATTCCCTGGTTTCTTTCCAGACTTAGCTCAAATGCTACCTTCTGCAGGAGACTTACCCACCCCCTATGAGAGACTGGTACCTTTCTTGCTAAGGTTAACTTGTACCTACTTTATATGTACCCTCTCTATAGTTATTTATGTTTAAGTTGTTTTTCCTATTAGATTATAAAAGCCTTGAGGGCTGGTGCTACTTTCCTTTTTCATTGCATCCCCAGCCTTTAGCACAGTGCCTGACATATACACATGCTTAAAAAATGTTTGTTGATAGATTGACTGAAATAGGTCCTTGGTCTCTGCTCCTATGTGTTACTTCTTGCCAGAGTTTGGATCAGCCCACACATACTAGCCCCTGGGCTCATCTTGTCCTTCTAGTTGAGTCTCATATTCCACCTTACCGCCCCCCCCCCACCCCAATTGTGATACTCTCATTTGTCATTGTATAGGAATACTAAAACCATCCTTCCCATCCTGTCCAGTATGGCCAAAAAAATCCCAAAGAAAACAAAACACACGACTCAGAGTAGAGACATCTCAGCGGACTAACATCCCTGAAGTCCGGGCTTATTTTCATTTTTTTTTTACTTGTATCCCCAGTGTTTATCAGAGAGCTTACTATCCTAAGGAATGATTGCTGACTATTGATTCATTATTTAAGGACTCAACTAAAGTTGCTGAGCTGGAAAAAAGACCAAGCAAACAACATAAGAATGAATGATTTTGGAAACTTCTTTTAAAATGCTATTTTCCATTTTCAAAATTTAAGCAAATCTCTGTCATTAATCTTCATTTGCTTACTTAGTTTACATTCTCACATTCATTCTGTTATATACATGGACTCTTTTGGACATTTCTCTTTGGATCATAGGAATGAAAGTTGGAAAAAATCTCAGACAAGACATCATAGGCCCACAGGTTTAGTGTTGAAAGGGCCTACAGAGGGCGGCAGTGAGTCACTACAGAAGGAACATTGGTTTTGGTGTCAAAGGATATGGGTTCAAAGACCATCTCTGATGCTTACTCTCTCTTTGACCTTCATCAGCTATAAAAGGAGGGTGGGGGGTTGGAATCAGTGACTTCTGATGCCCCTTCTAGCTCTAAATGAATGATTCTACTCCCTGTATTACCTTGGTCAACCCACTTATCATCTCTGGACCTCAGTTTCCTCACTTTAAGATGAGGGGTTTCCAGTTCTAAATCTAAGAATTTTGTCAAACCCCCTAATTATACAGATGAGGAAATGAGTCAAAAGAGGAAGAAGGCTGAGGTGTCACTGAGGTGATGCAGGGGATAAGTAGCTTAGTTAAGCTTCCTTTAAATTATGCCTAAAGTACAGAATATAGCAAGCAGTTTCTATATACTCAGACAACAAAAAATTCGTTATACTTTCCCCCAATTGAAACAAATACAAAAAGGTTGTTTTAAAAGTTATTTAAATTGAGCCAAACGAGTTTAAGATTTCTTCCCCTAAGGCAAATTAGTTTTGCCTTTGGTGACTTCCTTTCAGCCAAGATTGTTCCCAGAATTTTCTCTCTTCTAATAAAGCTATATCATTCAGACTCCAGAAAGGGATTTCTGATCAAAGTGCTGGGCTTTTTTTTAATTCCTCAATCAAAAGAGAGAGAGAGATCAAGTAACATAGTTATTTGAGAAAAATCCATGGGGTAATGAGCAGCTCGTGTCAGATTTCTCTCACCCTATGTTCCGTAGGATGTCCTTTGATGGTTGTTGTTTACTGCATACAAGAAAAGAAGTGAATGCTTGGACTCTATTTGGTGATTCAAGAATATAAACCTTGGATGTATGCAAGTGAAGAGGCAAGATGTGTTTTACAGGTGTTATGGGGTGTAAGAAGCAAGGAGGGACCAGAATCCCAGAATCCTAGAGTTGGCAGTGGTCTCAGAGCCCATCTACTCCAACTTCTTTGGAAGCAAGAGAACATTGTATATAGTAATTTTGTTCTTAGAAAGACTTGAGCAAACAAGTAATCTTGACTATTATAAATACTCAAATTAATTATAAAGGACATATGACCTAGAATCTTCCATATAGCTCCACCAATAGTATGCTGTGGTCATGACAATCTCAACAAGAGTTCACAGGTTCTTGGCTACATCAGTAGAAGGGTGCTGTCTAGAACAAGTGAATCAATGGTCTGGTTGCGTTATGAGCAAGACTCCATACATTAAAACTCATTTTATAGAACAAGGAACTGAGGTCTAGAGAAGTTAAATGGTCATCAAGGTCACACAGGTCATGAGTAGCAGAGCTGAGACTGGAATCCAGGAACTCCAAATCTTCCCCCTGTACCCTAATGTGCAATTTATATTTTGAAAATAATTCTGAATTCAGTTTGCATTTATTACTGATAAGTATCTATTTTGTTCAAGTGGTTCTAAACTTCATATTTTTCCTTATTAAAATAGTTTCTTGGAGCCAAGAAAACCTCAGTTCAAATTCCCCCCTAAGACACAACTAGTTGGGACAAGAACCTAAACTCCTCTTATATTCAGTTTCCACATCTAAAAAATGGGGACAATAACAGCCCATCATTTCTACCCCCAGGGTTGTTGATAGGATCAAAAGAGATTTTTGTAAAGTGCTTTACAAACCTCAGGAGGCTGCATTAATGTATTAATTGGTGTAAGCTTTCCCTCACCTTCCCAGGCTATCAAACCCTTTTTGAATCCAGGTCCCATCATGGGCACTTTAGCTGTCCCTCCCAGCTTTTCCTTCTCTGCATGTTTGAAGGATGTGTCCTAATATTTTCTTCCTAAATTGTCAATAAAGATGCTGTGGTGAACAGGATGAAGGCCAGTGAGCTATGTCCTTCCACTAATAATAATCACAATAGCTAGCATTTCTACAGAGTTTACTATGTGCCAGACACTGCTCTAAGCACTTATAATGATCTCATTTGCTTCTCACAACAACCCTGGGTGGTAGGTACTATTACTATATCCATTTTACAGATAAGGAAACTAAGGCACACAGAAGGTAGGTGACTTGCCTAGTATCACACAGCTATGAAGTAGCTGAGGCTGGACTCAAACACAGGTCCTGACTCAAAGTCCCAGTGCCCTACCCACTGTGCCACTTAGATGCCTCCTGACAATATCATAAGAGGAAATCACCAGGAAACAGAGATTAGAACTTGCCATTTTCTATTTCCCCTTTTTATTGAGGCACTAAACCTGTGACTTCATTGGAACTTCCAATGAGGAATTTCCCTCTACCAGTGCAGATCAACATCCATTCTACAATTTACAGTACTGGAGTTGCATTGAGAGGTTGAGTGATTAGCCACCATAGGGTCCAAGCAGGACTTACATTTAGGCCTTGCTACTTCCTAGGGCAGCTTTCAATCCACTAAAACCTGCTATTTCTCTCATTTTTATATGACAGTTATTTCTGGATATGCCTCCCCCTCTCTCAGTAACCTGTTCCATCCAACTGGATCCTACCTTGTAACAGAAAATCCTCTAAGCAAAGACAAATAATATGGTGGTCATATCCGAGAGAGTATGCAAAATTCTCCACCCTGCACCCCTCTTCCACCTCTCTGGTGTGGGAAGGGAGATATGCTTCATTCTATTATTGCTTTTTGGTCTATGGGAACGTAACTGGGTCCTTGTCTTTCAATACAGAACCAACTGTTTTCCAGGGTAATTTGAGTCCAATAAGTAGACCAAGGAAAAATTGCAATATCATATCTGTGTATGAGATTTTGGGGCCTGGTCTTTTGAGTTTAAAAGGATCTGTTTCCTATTGAATATATTTACACCTGGTTTCCTAAAAGTTTAACTCTAAGAACAGAAAGAACAACAAAATCTCAGGATATAAACAACCTGTCTAGAAAAGACAATAAGTTTAAAAAAGTTGGAAGTATATTCAGTGACTGGCAACTGTTATGTGATTGAGTCTGGTGTCTTTTCCAGGGGTAGATAAAGAAGAACTGGTTGATGTTTGATCCTGGGTTTCTAACTTGACTATTGTTAAGTTAAGCAGGACCTTAGTGAACAGATTTTGTGAAGGCAGTGAAGTGAAGAGTTCTCTAAGGACTTCTGCCCTCCAAATTCTAAATGACCAATCCATCTTCCCTCTCAAAGTTTGTCTTCTTGAAGTAAAATGAAGGCAGAAAGTGAGAGGGATTACCCCTGGATCTTTCATAGAATAGAATAATGTGCAAACAACTTGTCTATTATGACCTTAAATGTTTTTTCAATTTCAATCAATCAAAATTTTTTTATCGAATGCCTACTATGTGTTAGTAGTGTCCTAGGCACTGGAGAGACAAACAGAAAAATGGAGCCACTCTGCCTGCAAGATTCTGACTTTCTGTTTCGTTCTTCCCTTCTCCATCCCTTCCCAACAAAGATCTATGAGTAACCATGACAACGCAGCAAATAAACAAGCAATGTCTCCTGGAGCCTCAGATTACTACTCTCACTTCTGAGACTTCCTCTGTGGTGCTAAGATCAGCTGGAAACCTGTCAATATTCTGGTCACAGCATCTCTATCTGGTTCCTTATCCCAGTGTTTGTGCAAACTTGGTGAGCGTTGAACTGGCTGAGCGCCACATCCAGGGACAGTAGGATGAATCAAGAGCAGAATTGGGGTACTGGTCATGCCATTGCTGGGGTGCTAGATTTCTGATAATACTGAAAGACACTCACTTTGGCCATGGATAAGCTTATTCACCAGGCTTGTGTCAAATAGCACATTGTGCACCAGTGAAATAGCAATAATAATAAACATTTATATAATGCTTAAAGGTTTTCAAAGTATATTACATATATGATTTGATTCTCACAGTAACTTGGTGAAGTAGGTGCCATCATGACCCCCATTTTACAGATGAGGAAACTGAGTCTGAATTTAGTTAACTGACTAGCCCAGCAAGTGTGTGAGGCTGTATTTGAACTTGGGTCTTCCTGATCCCATGTCTAGTCCTTGACACACTGGTATAATAAGTTATTTTTGATTATGATTACTATTGTTGGGTTTTTTTTGCATTAGCATTTTGTTTTGCAAAGCACTTCAGTTATACAATACCAGTAGATCCTTGCAACATCCCTACTGATAGGTACACTACATATCAATGGCTCCAACTTATAGATGAGCAAAGTAAGGGTTAGAAAAGAGAAACAAATTACTCAGGGTCATAAGCCCATTAGTGTCCAATGCAGGATTGGAGCCTAAAGCTTCCTGACTCCAAGTAAATCATTCTCTATTCACTACTCACAAGTGTATATCACTTTAAAATTTATAAAAGCATTCTTTCTTGCAACAATTCTGTAGTATTCACAGCAACTGACATTTATATGGGATGCTGAAGTTTGCAAAAAGTTTAGGGACATCATCTCATTTTAGAGAATAGATACCATATAGGCATTATCACCTCCATTTTGCAGATTAGAAAACTGAGGCTGGAGAGATTCAATGTTTCCTATGGTCACCTGGATGATGATGTGCATGAAGCATTATGACATGGAAACTCCTACTCTTCTCCCTCACCAAGTTACCTGTGAGACAATTGTAGAAGGGTTACCCCGTTTTATAATGAGGGTCAATTAAACACCTGGCCAGAAAAAAACACCTCACAAAAATACATCTGAAAAGGCAAAAATACAATGGCTTCTCACAAAAGGGCAAAATTGTGGGGATTTTAATCTATGAGCTTTTTCACTAAGAACCACTCCAACATGAAAATTCGATGGTCTGTTCTTTGAATTTCCAGGGGCTATGAATTGTCTATTTATGGCAAGAAGACAAGAGTTCATGAGAGAACTCCCTGGATGTCTGCCAATTTCAGACAGGTATTCAGGCAGACTCTGTTTATGCAGGGACTCAGTCACTTTGAGAAATGGGCTGTTTTCCTTCTATTATACCAACACTCGTCTATTATGAAGCACCTCTCTCCACACAGAGGTACCTAGTGCATCAAAAAGGGCATGTGCTGGAACCTGGAAAAATATAACAGGTATTAAATTGCCTCCTATACTTTGAGGAAATAATAAACCTATTCTCAGAGAAAGTAAATGCTCCAGAAGTAGGAGGCCACACACATTGAAAGAGCATTGAACTTGCAATCAAGAGACAAGGGTTCAAATCTCAGCTTTGCTACTCATTTATTGGGTGACATTTGGCAAAACACTTAACCTTTCAGTGTCCTATGGAACTAAGATTATCAATTGTAAAACAGCTGCTGTGGTGGAGGAAATTTCTATACTAGGAGTTTACTATGCTGATATAAATACAAGTCTGGTGACTCTCTTTCCTTGTCCCCTTCCCCCTCCTCCTTCCCAAAGGATCATGGCATCCAAAATTTAGATTTAGATGGAAATTTAGAAGACATTGAGTTCAAATTCCTCATTTTAAAGAGAAGAAAATGAGGCTGAGGGAGGGGAAGTGACACTGAAGGTCACAAGGCTGGGTCATAGAGGGTCTGGGATTTGAACCATTAATATTTATGAAGTGCTTTGAGGTTTGCCAAATCATTTTCTTACATTTAGCTAATTTTGTTGTCACAAAATCTGGTGAAGTCATGGTATGTTATCTATCTACGTCTAATAGATGAGAAATATCAGGGCCACATAGTTTAAGTAATTTAGTCAAGGTCATACAGGTACTACATGTCAGAGGTGGGATTCAGGCTGAGATCTTCCCAACTCCAAGTCTAGGGAGATTGGGATTCTCCAATCAAGATTGGAGATTCAGTAATTCTAAATCTCCATTCAGATTCAGTATGGATTCTGAAGATTCAGTATTTCATTAAATACTGAAAATTTAGTAATTCATCAAGATTCAGTAATTCATTAAAAATAATTTCAATAACCTCTTTTGACTCATTTAAAACAATTGTTCCTTTTTCTGACTTCTTTGGTCTTCCTGTTGTGACCATATAAATAAGGTAAAATAGAAGTTGAAATATATTACTTGTGACATCCCAAGTGCTGAAAAAAATAGTGTTTATTTTAATCATTTGTATACTTTCTTTATTCAAAACTAAGTAATAGAAAATAGAATCTTTATTACACACATTGCAATTTCATTTAGATGCAATTTTCTTAGTTAAAGAATCATTTAGCCCATGGCCTCAGACACATCCCTTACAAGGGCCTTCCCTCAATAAATTACTAGTGTATATTTTATATTTAACTTTCTGTAGGCATGCCACTCTTCCCATCCCCTTCCTTCTGTGTCCCCAGGAATCTAAGCTCTTTGGGGGAAAGGATTGTTCTCTTTTTCTTCTTATTGCCCTGTACAATGCACATAATTTACACACTTTTAATAAATGCATACTAGATAGTCCAGGTCCACCATCCAATCCATACATAGAGGCTCCAGGCCTGGAGTCAGGAATATTCATCTTTTTGAGTTCAAATCTGTCCTCATACACTTAGTAGCTGTGTGAGCCTGGACAAGTCACTTAAATCTGTCTACCTCAGTTTCCTCATCTGTAAAATGAACTGGAAAAGGGAATGGCAAACCACTCCAGTATCTTTGCCTAGAAAACCCCAGATGGGGTCATGAAGAACCAGACACAAACTGAAAAAGGCTGACCAATAATAAATGTCCTAGGTTCAAAGTGCTGCCACATGCTGCCTATATGGCCTTGGGTGAACCTCCCCTAGCCTTTCTGGTCCTCGATTTCCTTATCTATAAAATGAATGGCTTAAACTAGATATCCTCTCCAGCTCCTTCCAACTATAGAAGTATGATGCTATAATTCTAGAAATTAAAGCCAATTGAATTAGGAGAAGTATCAAGCTCACTTAAAGCGGAACACTGCCAGTCAGAAGAGGCCTCTGTACAGCTTATCTACTCAATTTCTTTCCATCAGTATCTTCTACATTCTTCTGGAAGATTCTAATGCTCTTTTGTTTAATAAAAACAACAACAAAAATCCAACCCAATCTAATTTCTAATACCACAACTACTGCTGCTTTTTACTTGGGTTTCTCCTTTGGGGGAAATATTTTTTTAGTTTGCATAAGTTTATTAATGATTTTTGGTTAATTCCAGTGTGTGGTCCCCAAGAGTGAATGTCAGTACTTAAGGGAGCTAGTCAGCCCTTTGTCTTGGAACAGCACATTAGCCATGGGAAAGGCATTGTTTGCCTGGGGTATTAATCAGAAATGACAAGAAGAGCTCAAAGAGTAACCCTTATAGTATCAGCACGGAGGGATTTCCATGGACTCCATTGTTTCTGAGCCTGCTCTCATTTTGTGCTTTCTTTATGTGATGTCCCAGAGTTGTCCCAGACAGCTCGTTTCAATCCTGTCTTTAGGAAGAACTTCCTTCAGTGAGCTCCTGCCCCCTCCTCCCCCCGTCACAGGTTGACAAGAGGGCAATTGAAGCAAACACAAAACAAGATTATTGGTAGTTCCTTCCCTTCGTGGAGGATGGAGTCCTTCCATTGGACTCGCTATACAGCTTATTTTACTTATTTTATGGAGCTTTTGAATAGCTTAAAATTTTTAGTTGATATCTTGTTTCTATATCCTTTTCACTGTCAAATGTATCCATCCTTTCCCCATCTCCTCCATCCCTGGTAACAGTAAAGAGAAAAGGGAAAGGCTGTTCAGCAAACTAAACAGTATCCTGAGTCTGATACTATCTGTGATATTCCACACCCATAGTCCTCTACTTCTATGAAGAAGAGTGGGAGGTTTTGCATGCATTTTTGAAAGTTAAAATGAATCACAGCATTGAAGAGAGGGAGGGGGGAGAGTGAAAGAGAGAGACAGACAGAGGCAGAGAGAGACAGAGAGACAGACACAGAGAGACACAGGGAGAGAGGGCACCTCTTTGGAAGATCCAGGAAGTCTCTCTGTAGACTAGGAGGCATTTCCCTTGGGTGAGCTCCAGGACCCTTCTCACTCTTGATTGAGTTAAAAGAGCTCCTTCTTCTGTATTGTCTGGTACAGGGATAGGGAACCTGTAGCCTTGAGGCCACATGTGGTCCTCTAGGTCCTCAATTCAGCTCTTTGACTGAATCCAAACTTTATAGAACAATTCCCCTCAATTAAAGGATTTGTTCTGTATAAAACTTGGACTCAGTCAAAAAAATCACACCCAAGGACCTAGAAGGTCACATGTGGCCTCAAAGCTGCAGGTTCCCCACCCCTGGATATATATTATCCTATGTATATCTTCTGATTGCTGTTTTTTAAAGTTAATTTATTTAATTTTAGTTTTCAACATTTACTTCCATAAGTTTTAAATTTTTTTCCTCTCCCTCTCTCCTTCCTGCCCAAGATGGCCTGCAATCTGATATAGGCTCTATGCATACATTCCTATTAAACATATTTTCATGTTAGTCATATTGTATAGAAGAATTATAATGATTGGGAGAAATGATGAGAAAGAAAAAACACTAATTTCTGTTTTTCTATGATTTGGACAAATGGGTTTCTTTGCTATCTACTATGTGTGTTGATTGTGGCACTGAAATGGGTCAAGCCTTGGATATAGTGCTTGAGGTCCTCCTTCCCTTCCCCCCTAGAAATCCCTCTCCTCCACCCTTGTCTCTACCTATATGAGATAATATTTGTAAAGTGATTTGCAAACCTTAAAGTTCCACATAACTGTCATCACTCTCATCACCATCACCACCATCACCATCACCATCACCATCATCATCATCATCATCATCATCATCATCATCATCATCATCATCATTTTCTCAGCATTTATAGAATTTCATTGGAACACAAATTTAGGACCATAAAATAGTAGTCCCAGGGCTGAAGGAACCTCAGAAGTCATCTAGCTTAAACCTCTGATTTTATAGATGAGGAAACTGAGGCTGTCTATTAAGTAACTAGCCAATGGTCACTCAAAAACTGAACTCAGAAATAGGTTTTGAACCCCAAAATGATGTTTTAAGCTTATCTAGTCCAACTCCTTCAATTTATAGATAAGAAAATTGAGGCCCAGAGAAACCCAATTAGTCCATGGTCTTGTAGATAATCAGTGGTAGAGCTAGGATTTGAACCTAGGTTCCTTCACCTTAAAGCTCACACTCTTTCTCCTGGGCTACACTGTCTTACATCACTTTACTCTGAGCTATAAACCTGCAAAATACCATAAGAAAATACTTGATAGAGGCCGGGAAGGAACTAACACTTTTTAAACATGCTGAGTCTTGACCACAAAAACCCCCAAATATATTCATGTGAACCTAGCTCCTCTCAACTTTGCATCTCATTGCAGAAAAGTGCAAGCCTGAGATCTGAGATCAGTGAAAAAAACTCTTGCTGCCTCCAACCTTGCCTGGTCTTGGTCACCAGTCCATTGGTGACAGCTGTCTGCAATGGTTTGCAGCCATAGGGAGTTTCCTTTGTAGAAGTACAAAAAAGACAATGAGGCCATTCTCCATGTATCACAGAAGGAAACAGTTTTCCATTGTTTTTTTCTTATACTGCCCTTCTTTGTTAGCTTCTAACAAGAACCAATAAGTATCCTTAATCTGTTACAGATAGGCTATACATTATGGAAAGACAAAAACCCTTAGCAACAGAAAGGAAAGAACATATTCTTGGATACTTTTATAAATCTTTTAGTATTTCATTTTCTTTTTCTTGAAATTAACTGGGTATATGAATATACAGGACCCAAATCAAGTCAAAGAGGATTTACGAAGCACCTCCTTACATATACTAGCCACTATGCTCAGTATGGGAAAGGCAAAAACACAGTCCCTGACCCCAAAGAGCTCCCAGTCAAGTGGGTAAGACATTTCAAATATATTCCACTTCCAAATATATCCCTCTCCTATCTCCTAACCAGTGAGCAGCTATTTACTCATAAAATGCATCCAGAATAGCTACATGGCAATCTGAAAGAGGACTCTGCATGAGCAGAGGTGGGTGGTAGTGGTGGTGGTAAGGACACAGTCCTTGCCCTCTAGGAATATACAGCAAATGGAAAAGACCACATGCAAAATACTAGGTTAAAAAAAGGTACAGATAGTAGGTGGAAAGTAATCTGAAAGGGGAGGCCACTAGTAGCTGGGGGACTAGGAAAGACCTCCTGAAGTAGGGTTTGAGCTGAGTCTTGAAGAAAGTCAAGGGAGCTATGAAATAGAGGTGAGGGGGTAGAGCATTCCAGGTATGGGAACAAGCAGTACTAAGGCCCCACATAGAGAGAGACTGAATTAGGTGCTCTTCCTTCCTCCCACCATGAGCAAAGGGCATGATGCTGCTGCAGAGAATACAAGAACTTTCCTATATGTGGACACCTCTGCCCCCTATATGATCACAACGTGAAGAACAGGAAAGTGGGAAAAAATACTCAGGGGCCCCTCCAGATCCTCTCTTCCCAGGGTCTTGGCCCAAGCTCCTCTTGGCTCCATTCATTAAAATGTCCAACCATTGACATTGTTAAAAGTCCAAAGCATTGCAGTCAGGTTGGGAATCAAGAGAAGGAAGAGGCCACCGTTACTCAACCAATCCAAGCATTCTGAAGCACTTACTATGGATTATTCAATGTGCTAAGCACTGAAGATACCAAGACAATATGACATGAGGTTTACTGCAGCCTTGTCTGGCCTGTAGTGCTTCTGTCTAAAATGAGCTTTCTCTTCTACTTTTCATAATTTAATTCAATCAATCAAAAAAACATTTATATGATGGACCTGGTAGGAATTAGGAAATGAAAAGTCCCTGACTTTTAAGGTCATACATTATTTGGGGTGGGAGGGAAGACATAAACATAGAAAATTAAATACAGAATACAAATTAATTTCTGGGGCCAGGTTGTTACTGGTAATGCGAAGAAAGCTAATTGTATCTTTTAGGCCACAAGATGATACACCCCCAAATGAACCAGTTAGCCTTGTGACAGGAATAATTTCCATCTGTTATGATGTCACAGTGTGCTAGAGTTTAATGGTTTCTGAACATGTGATATTTGTTCACTGCTGGTCACTCCCTCAGGCTATAGTTTTCTCTTCCATAAAATGAGTGAGTTGGGGGGTGGCCAGGTAGCACAGCGAGTAAGAGCACTGGCTCCAGTGTCAGGATGACCTGGGGATCAAATCTGGGCTCAGACATTTAGCACCCACCCAGAAACACCTGGTCGTATAACCTTGAACAAGTTACTTAACCCCAATTGCTTAGGGGCAGCCAGGTGGCTCAGCGAGTAAGACCACCGGCTCCAGTGTTGGGATAACCTGGGATCGAATCCAAGCTCAGATACATAGCACCACACCCAGAAATAACTGGCCGTGTAACCTTGAGCAAGTTACTTAACCCCGATTTCTTAAAAAAATAAAATAAAATAAAAAGTAAAAAAAAAAAATGAATGAGTTGGACTCAGTGACCTCAGGCCTCCTTTCAGCTTTAAATCTAAGCTACTCTGATACTAGCGGGCTGTGGACCCCTGGGAAACCATGGAATCACTGCCAAGGGCCCATAAATCTGCTATGTTCCCCAAGTACTGTCATTTTTCAAATGTCTGTATATACTGCTGTGATAAATGAAACACACACTCATTTTAAAAGCATTACTAAATTTCCATTTGCATTTTGTTAGCATCCATTTTCCCAATCAAGCGGTACTAATAGTGCAACTACTATTATCAAAATGAGGGAGTTGGAGCAGCTGTCCTTTGAGGTTCCTTCCATTTCTCCCTCTGGGACTTCAGGTTCTTCCGAAACACTTTAAAATTGGAAACTAAAAAGGGATACCCATATTTGAAAAGGTTGGATCCACTGACTGGGGGAAGGAGTCCCGAACATGGAGTCAAAGAAGCCATTTGTTTGCTCTTTGGCCTCAGACAAGATATTTAAGTTTTTGAGCCTCAGTTTTTTCAGGGCATAGAGATGGAATAGAATTTGAAGAATTGTCCAGCCCTTTCAATGATACCATGTTGATCACTACTGCAAAAATCCAGCTCTTTCACACCAATCAGTCTATAAAGAAGCACTAAGCTAAATCCTGGGGATGTAATGATGGCAAAAGACCATGTCTGTTCTCAATTCATCATCAAGAAGATGAGATTGAGAAAAGGCCATTGGATTTGGCAATTAAGAGAGCATGTTGTCTCCTCTATTAGCTTACGGTCTAACTCAGGAGATATCGTGAAAATCATCTTTGGCCAGTGAATTCATCAGTCAATCAGGCAATAAGCATTTATTAAGAATCATGACTGCAATAATCTTGGAGGAATTACATTAGATGGGAATTGTAGAGGCTTCCTATAGAGGGTAGAATTTTAGCTTGGACTTGAGAGAGGCCAGGGAAGCCAGAAGACAGAGAAATCCAGGAATGGGGGAGAGATAATGAAAATTCACAGTTGGGAGATGAGGTATTTCGTGAGAGGTGCAGCAAGGAGGCCAGGCTCATTGGATTGTAGAGTTTGTGGCGGAGAGTAAGTTTTAAGAAGCATAGAAAAGTAGGAGGGAACCAGGTCATCAAAATATTTGAAAACCAAACCGAGGATTTTGTATTTCAGCCTGGAAGTGATAGGGAACCACTGGAGTTAATTGACATGGTCAGACATGTACTTTTAGAAGACTAATTAGGGGCGGCCAGGTAGCACAGTGAGTAAGAGCGCCGGCCCCATTGTCAGACGACCTGGAGATGCTCAGACACTTAGCACCCATGAAGAAACACCTGGCCATGTAACCTTGAGCAAGTTACTTAACCCCAATTGCTTAAAAAAAAGAAGACTAATTAGACAGTGGAGTGAAGATCAGACTGGAGTAGGGAGAAGCATGAGGCAGGGAGATGAACCAGTAGGCTATTGCAATGATAACGGCCTACATCAGGGTAGTGGCAGTGTCAGAGAATAGAAGGTGCAATGCAGGAGATATGCCATGAAGGTAAAATTGACAGGACTCGGCAACAGATTAGATATTGGAGGAGAGAAAGAATGAGATGATATCAGTGGTAACATTTAAGTTGTGAGTCTGGATGACCAGGAGAATGATGGTGCCCTCAACGGTAACAAGGAAGTTAGGAAGATGAAAGGATTTTGAGGAAAAGATGATGAATTTAGATTTGGGCTGGTTGAATGGTTTAAAGCAGAACCTTCTGGTGGGGTTTAGGATGATGGTGATTAGGATGAAGATAGGAATGATGGAGACGGGAGTGGGATGATGATGGTAGTAACAGTGATGGGGGATGGTGGGGATTATGGTGGTGGGGAGAGTGGTGATTTATTATAGTGCTAATGGAGAGGGTGATTGGGAAGTCAGTGGCAGAGATAGAAATTAGGATGGTGATTGTTATGGGGATACTGAAAACAACAGATGGTGTCTATGTAAATACTGGTGCACTCAAACTTATTTTATTGGGGAAAGTCATTGGTTGTCATTTTTTAACGTGGAATTGTGTTTGGAGGAGGAGGAGGAGGAGGAGGAGGAGAAGAAGAAGAAGAAGAAGAAGAAGAAGAAGAAGAAGAAGAAGAAGAAGAAGAAGAAGAAGAAGAAGAAGAAGAAATAGCACAGGAAGAAAAGACCTCATGATGCAACCACTATCAAATGTTAAGTAGCTTGTTGAGAGAGTTACTAAACATTTTGCTATGGCATTTTCAATTTGAAAGAGGATGAGTTGCTTTTTCTAATGTTACTCCCTAAGGCTATATCTATAACACCACATCAAGCCCCAAAACTCAAGAAATTTAAACAACAGACTCTAAACTCTGAGAATACAAACATTGTTTAAAAAAAGTTACATCTTTAATACCTAGCAAAATGTCTTGCGTATAATAGGTGCTTAATAAATGTTTCCTAAATTTATTAAATACACCAAATATGGAGCAGTGGGAAGGCCACTAGATTTAAAATTGGAGAACATGGTTCTGATTCCAATTCTACCACTAACTAGAGGTGTGTGACCTTGAGTAAAAGCCCTTAATCTCCCCGGGGCCTCAACTCCCAGTACAATGAGAATGTTAGATTAGTTGACTCCTGTCAAACTCTAAAATCTAAATGTTTATGAGCTCAGTATATATGTATATGTATACATGTGTGTATGAATATATGTTTATATATAAATATATTTCAATTTCCATCAGACCAATAATGTGGCAGAATTATTCTCTCGCCCCCATTTTTCACTGAGACCAGTCACTAAATGATCTTTCTAACAAGAGGGCTATGTGCCAATCATCATTGAAGACTCAGAAATGCCATTTTCAAATGGAAACATTGAAAACTGTGAAATGGGTTTAAAAATAGAACATGGTGAGAAGTAGTTCTTGCTGTGACAATTTTCAGAAGGCAGTGCTAAGATAAACACTGGCCCAGCTTTATTTTAAGAAGAAGACACCAAATGGGATAGCCAGTGTCAACTGCAACATCAGAATGCTTCCTTGCCAGTTGGTTCTCCAGTGACTCTGAAAGGAAAAAGCCTCAAGGGCTCTATTTTGGTTGAAAAGAAAAAAACGAAGAGCCCCCCACCAAACTAGACAGAACCACACCAGGCCCTGCTGTTAAGTAACTGGAGCAGAAAATCAACAGGGAGCCTTGACTTAAATCTTTGGAAGAAAATTTAGCCTTTTGCTAAATCCTGTTTTAGCACAAATCAGATTTTTTTTAGTTTGTTTCAAGAGATAGCACAAAATATTAAAGATTCAGTAAAAAAGATGAATGCAAACATCGCTGTTAGAGAATTGCATGAGAAATACTTTCTATGTGTGATACAGCTAGAAATTGAACAAGAGTGGGCGGATATATGCAAGTGGGTTTGGGTTCTGGTCTTGGTTTGGCCAAGTTATTTCATCGGCTACTCAACAAGCAGTCATTCACATGACGTTCCAGGCACTAACTGGTTGAGTGGTCTTGGGCATGTCACTTCCCTCTCTGAGTCTCAACTTTTCTGGTATATAATTGAGACATTTCTAACTCTGTTATTCCATAAATGGGTATAATCAAATGGCTCATAGACCAATTCCACATGCCTCTCATTTTGACATACAGATAAGGAAACTGAGGTTCAAGATATTAGATGACTTTATCCAAGGACTTGTCCAGATTTTGAACTTAAATATTTCTTGATTCAGGGCAGAATCAGGGTTTGAATCTAGGATCCCTGCTTCCAAATCCAGCTTTTCTTTCCATAGTATCATGGGTACCTCCCCCATAATTCCTGTAATACCTACCTCTCAGGCTTCAAATTCAGCAACATGTCTAAAGTGCTTTGTAATCCTTAAAATATCATACAAATGCCAGCCATTATTATTCTAAGACCTCAAGTTATTAACTTATGAAAAATCACTTTAGGTCCATAAAATAGACTTTTTAAAAAGGAATTAGCAGATTAGTTAGTTTATAGTTCTGTTGTGAAAGACAATAGCTTGTTAGCTAAAGTAAGAATCTGTGCTTAAGTTTCGGTATGGTAACTGAGCCTCATGGGCCCTGATTGGAGAAGTTTAAACACACTTGAGAAAGAGTTTTCCAGGAAATTTGTTCCAGGAAATGAAACAAGTTGCAACTTCTGTCTGCTTCAGTTCCTTTATCTGTAAAATGGGGATAATAGGAGCACTTATGGCCCAGGGTTGTGGTGCAGGTCAAATTAGAAAATATGGGTAAAATGCTTTGCAAAACATCTACAAATGCTGGCTGTGATTAGAACTGGGAAGAAGAGACTGTTAGATTGTGAACTCTCTGTGGGAGAGAATTATTTTTTGCCTCTTTCTGTATCCCTGGCACTTAGCACAATTTCTGGCCCAGGAGTAGGCTCAATAAATGTTTATTGAATAATATTTATATAGTGTTTTGCAAACAAAGAACAGTACTTTTCCATCCAACTCCCCCTGGGAGTGAGGTGTTATGATCCCCAGTTTGCAAATGAGGAATCTATGTCTCAGAGAGGCGATTCACCCAGGGGCTCACTTACTAGATGTAAGACCTTGGGCAAGAGAAATGGTGGACATGACAATCTCTAAGATTCCTTCTATTCAGGCCTTCCCAACTACAGACCTAACACACTATTTATTTTGCCAGTTTGCCTCAATGAAAATGTAAGCACATCTCAGGAATATATTTGTCAATAAGTTTTCAGCTCTATTTAGTAAACATTTGCTAAACACCTACTGTGTGCAGGGTTCTAAGCTAGACCTGAAGGAACAAAGACAAAAACAAAATAGCCCCTTCCTTCAATGAGTTTATATTTTAATTTTGATTTTTGGGGGGTATGTGTTGTATTACATAGAATATTACCTTCTTGCCCATGTATGGAACATATATCAGGGACATATCATGTCAATCATGTCACCAGCATTTATTAGAGAAGGGCCTTGAGCCCAGGTCTTTCTGTCTCTGCAGTAGGTTCTTTATATCCACTGTCTCTTTTAATAACTACATTGGTTTATATACAAATAGAAAATTTTAAATGGTGATGATGATTAATGATGACAAAGATAAAGCATAACCTCTCCAAACCTCAGTTTCTTTCATAACATGGGCGGTGGTCACCATTTAGAGGGGAGGAGTGATGGGCTCTGAGGACACTTCCAGCTCTAAATCTAGGATACTACACATATCTTTTGACTTCTCTGTGTGAGTCACTGGCCTTTCTTCTAGTTTCCTACACTGATGGGGAGAGGAAGAACATCTCTGTATCACTCTTTCTAGTTCACAAAATCGTTCTTTGTACTTCAAACCTTAAAATGATTCTAGGAGATAAGCCAGGCATTTTACAGATAAGAAAACTGAAGCTCAAAGAAGAAGTGACTTGTCTTCAAGTCTCCTGACTCCTAAACTAGGACTCATTCCGCTCTCCCACACACTTTCTAACAGCAAGCTTAAGGGGAGAAGAGTGGTAGTAGGGGGTGAGGAAAGAGGAATCTTTTGCTTGTTTTCTCCTCCATTAGATTATGAGCTCCTTGAGGGCAGGGACTATCTTTTGCCTCATTTCATATCCCCAACACTTAGCACAGTGTAGGCACTTAATAAATGCTCATTGACTGACTGACTTCATACACAAGTACTTTCAGAATCTGTGATGTTATCTGGGTGGGCACTGCCTGAACCAATTTTCCTCCTTCATGTCTTCTCTATAAGATTGGTCTTCATGAGTTGCTATGGCTTAAAAGTCCATCCCTCTTTGACCAAGCTGGTCATGAAACCCTTCAAACTTTGATCATCTGGTTCAGATACAGACATCTTGGTTCATTGCTGAGCCCATAAATGAAATCCTTTTGACTTGGCAGGACCTTTTAGAGTTTGCCCTCTGCTGGCCAAATCTTTGAGAACTCAGGGTCTCCTGTGATGTAGTGGAAACAATGTTTGATTTGGAATCAGAGGAGCTGGATTCGGATCCTGACTTTGCCACTCACCACATGTGTGACTTTGAGCACATCCCTTCTCCAGTCTTCAGTTCTTCAACTATAAATTGAGGGGGTTTGAGCACATGACCTCAATGTTCTTTCTGACCCTAAGTTTATGATTCCATGTTTCTTTAAGGCCCTTCAGTAGACTTTGGGGAGAAGAATAAATCATGGAGGGTGGATTTAGTTCAACTATTGTTCAGAGAAGCAGAGAAAGAGTAGCATTTCCATTCTGGCTGGTATCTCACATCATTAGTCTCAACCTCTCTCTTCCTCTAGTACCTGCTTAGTAATTGATTCAGAATGCTTGCTAGTTTACTTACCAACAGATAAATCAATAAGCAAGCAGAAAAGTCTAAATATCTCTTCCTTATGGCAGCCTTCCCAAAACTTGAAGATAGCAATTATGTCAACTAAGTCTTCTCTCCTCCAGGTTAAGCATTTCCTTTTCCTTAATTCTATTATTCTATAAGTGTGGATAATCAATTAGAATGCAGATTTAGAGTGAGAAGGGACCTTAAAGGTCATCTAGTCCAAACCCGTCATTGTCTTGCCGTTTAGGAAATTGAGATTCAAAGCAGTTACATGGAGATATTCATTGACTGAGTGGCAGTCTGGATCTGAACCTTTGCCCTCTATACTCCAAATCCAGTGCTTTTTTCATTGTACCCCTGGTATCTAACCAATTATCCCTATACTGTCAGCTTGCTAGGCTTGTTGTGATACTCATATGAGATAGTAAAAGTATAAAGTACTTTGTAATCCTTAAAGTATTATATAAATTTGAGCTGTTATTATTCTAGGACTTTAATTGATTAGCTTATTAGGAGCTTAAAAATCAATATTAAGGCCCTTTACCACTCTGGTTGTCCTCTGGATTTTCTCCAGATATTTAATGCCCTTCCTAAAATGTGGCATCCACAAAGGAACACATTTCTTCAGCTGTGGTCTGACCAGGCAGAGGAGAGAAGGACTATATAACCTTCTTTGTTCTCTACTCTATGCCTCTCCTAATTCCATCTGAGACAAAATTCAGGGGTTGTTTTTTTTTGGGGGGGGAGGGAGGGGTGGCCATTTCTAACTCTTAACTCGTGCTAACCATTGAAGCTAAGCCTCTAATTTTGGGTGAACTTTAATCATTCCCCAGGAAAGGGCAGGGTAGAGTATATTCCAACTATGTCCTCTGGGGTATTATGCTTCCTTGAGTTTGACTGCATTAATTTTTGGGGCTATGTTATCGTTTTGTTACTCTTCCAGCTTGCTAAATGAGTCAATAATAACCCAAAAAACCCATTTTTTTTATTGGAGACTATTTAACCACATTCAGCTCATATCTGGCTTACAAAGTTGAGCATTTTGAACCTGAGTGTAAGACTTTACATTTATCTCTATTGAATTTTATACAAAGATCCTTGAGAGTAGGAGTTGTTTCATTCTCTGTGCTTGCATCCCCAAAGCCAGGACTGCTGATTGATTGATTACATTTGGCTCACTGGTCAAGCCTATTAAGATCAAATTAAGTACTTTCACCCCAATGCACTTTCCATTCTTACACCTTGCCTTTTTAGCCATCTCATTGGATGGCTGTGATTAATATGGCCTTAGTGAATGGGATAAGCCAAGTGAACTAGATGTGATTATCTAGACCTTTCTCTTTTGTGCTTCTACTGAGGGGAAAGTGTAGTCTAGTATACAAAATGTTTGCCTTGGAGACAGGAAAACTTGGCTTCAGATTCTGCCGCTGATTCTTTATGTGATTATGCCTAAATCAATATGCTTTTGTGGGTATTAGCTTCCACATCTGTGAACTGGGGTAACATCTACCTTACGGGATTATTGTGAAGATCAAATGAAATAATGAGTATAAAGCATGCTGCCAACCTGAAAGTGTCATAAAATGCCAGCTATTATTACTGTTATTCTTTCACACGTACAGATGGGTGTAGATGACAGAGAAGGTGGTGGTGATTTGGCAGTCATTGGGTTAGGTTAATCTCATCTTTATAGATGACTCAGTGAGATATGTCAGGCATTCCAGATTTCACTTTGGCACATGAATAATTTGAATGGAATCTCTCTATTGATCTTTGGGTAATTGCCGAATATCCCTTTCCTTTTGTGCTTTGTAGTTTCTGCTTGGATTTATCTGCTTATTGCAGACAAATTGAAATATAAAGTTCACCATATTTATTTCTGCTTCCTTTGAATTTTTTTTTAATATGAGCTTTTTCATTTGAGGATGCAATTGATGCTGCACACACAATAATGCTTCCTCTCTCTTTTTTTTCAAGTTAACTATTTGTCAGAGAATTAAAAGTGCATTCATCAGCAGTCCTGGATGAAACCATGTGGAAATTTGACTTTTGCTCTTAAAAAAAAAAGATGGTGTAAAGAAGGAGAAACATCACCTTGGGAGTAAAAGAAGCAGTGAGGGGCTTAGAGGTTGCTTTGATTTTATGAGATGCTTTATAAGAGCTTTTCTATTGGGCCTCAAAATCAAACACATATTGTTTATCAAGAGACCTTTTGCTTGAATAGTTCATAAAAGGCCTTTGCAGACTGAATGAGCAAAACACTTCAGTTTCCTGCCTCCTCAGGAGGCCTCTCTCAAAGAGGGCATAGAACTCTAAGACCTTGGTGAGTCAAGCAAAGGATTAGCCAAGGCATTTGCTGTTCTTGGTTCAAGGACTGAAGATTCAGTGAAGTAATAGCAAGAAGTAAGTCCTAAGGTGTGGGGTGGCACTGCCTCGCTATTAGATGGGTTCAAACCCCAACTCTGGCTACTCACACAACCTGTGTGACCTTGCATAAATTATTCATAATTCTCTGGAACTCAGTTTCTTCATCTGTGAAATGAAGGAGCTGGACTTGACAGCTTTTTTCCAGATTCAAACCTGAGTCTATGATCATGAATTCACATACTCTCAAAATTCTTATTTGGGAATGTGGTAGAAGCTTAGATTTTTTAATCTAATTAAAAAAACCATTTTTACTTAAAATTTTGAGTTCCAAATTCTATTCTTCCCTTCCTTCCCTCACGCTTCCCTGAGATGGTAAGCAATTGCATATGCTTGCTTGTGTATGTAATATATAACATGTAACACAGAATCTATAACAATATACATGTGTAATTATGTAAAATATTTCCATATTACTCATTTTGTTTAGGAAGACTGAAATAAAAGAAAATAAGTGAAAGAAAGTGACAAATAACATGATGCAGTCTACAGTCAACCAATAAAACTTCTTTCTCTGGAGACAGATACTATGCTTCATTATTAGTCCTTTGGGTTGTCTTGGATAATTGTATTGCTGAGAATAGCTAAGTCATTCATAGTTCTTCACTGTATGATGTTGTTCTTACCTTGTGCAATGTTCTCCTGGTTTTGTGCACTTTGCCATATATCAGTTCATGTAAGTCTTTCCAGGACTTTCTGAAATCATCCTGATTGTTATTTATTATAGCACAATAATATTCCATTATAATCATGTATTACAATTTGTTTAGTCATTCCCCAATTGACAGGTATCCCTTCAATTTACAATTCTTAGCTACCACAAAAAGCTGCTCTGAATATTTTTGTACAAAAATTTCCCCTTTTTTGGATGTCTTTGGAAACAGCCTGGATTTTAAAGATGCATCCCTGAAGAGAGGGCTGAAGCAGGACTCATCAATTTTGATACTGAAATAGATAAGTGCTGAGGACCAGCTATCCTCTCTAATCTCGATTGGTTCTTGGGTTTCCCTATCTGCTTATCTCAGCCAATTATAAGGAGTGAGACTTCAGTCCACTAGGGAACAAATTCAGTTCAATTTGGTAACTATTTATTAAGCACTAGCTTTATGCCAGTCATTGGGGACAGAACTAAACAGTCCCTGCCCTCAAGGAGCTGAAGTTCCATTGGGAGGAAACAATGTGTGTGTGTGTGTGTGTGTGTGTACACATATATAATATAGATGCATATATGAATTTATATATTTTCTAATGTATAATATTTTATTTTTCCCCAATTACATATTAAAACAATTATTTTAACATTTGGGATTTTTTTTAGTTTTGAGTTCCAAATTCTATTCCTTTCCCCTTCCTGAGACAGTAAGCAATCAGATATAGGTTTTGTATATATCTTTTTTTTTGCTTTTTGGAGGACAATTGGGGTTAAGTGACTTGCCCAAAGTCATACGGCTAGTTAAGTGTTAAGTATCTGAGGCCGAATTTGAACTCAAGTCCTCCTGACTCCAGGGCCAGGGCAGCTAGGTGGTATAGTAGATAGAGCCCTGGGTTTGGAACGAGGAAGATTCATCTTCCTGAGTTCAAATCTGGCCTCAGCCACTTACTATCTATGTTACTAGCAAGCCACTGTTTGCCTCACTCAGTTCCTCATCTCTAAAATGAGCTGGAGAAGGAAATGGAAAACCACTCCAGCATCTCTGCCAAGAAAACCCCAAATGAAGTCACTAAGGATAAGACACGACTGAAACAACAGAACAACAATTGTTTGAAACAATGTGTGTGCACACACATAAAAATAAATACAAAATCATATAAATACAAGATAATTTCCAAAATATATGCAATATAGATAATTTCTTGGACTGAGGCAGGGGTGAGGTGTAGGTTTGAGGTCAAGGAGAGTCCTAACAGTTGAGGGTAATCAAGAAAATTCTCTTGTAGCGAGAGTCCGACCATAGTTTGGTAAAAAGACTACCAACTCAGGGATCAAAGGAGCTAGCTTTAAAAATGGCCTCTGTTGCTGACTTCCTGCATGACCTTGGGCTCTAGTTCCCTTATCTGTGAAGTTAGGGGGTTGTGGATTCTTTAGTTTCTGAAGTCCTTGCCACTGCTAAGTCATATAATCCTATGATTTCTAGCATTTATGGAGTAATTTAAGGTTTGTGAAGCCCTTTATAGATCAATTTTTTTTATCATCACAATTCTGTAAATATTGTCCCCACTTTACAGACAAGGAAACTGAGGTGGTGAGCACACTGTACCTCCTGGCAACTCCCAAACAGATAGGTTAATTGCCTAGCCAATGATCAGAGAGCTTAGGGCTTTCGAAGGAAGAATGGAGGAGAGGGAGCTTTCCAAGCCTCAGGGTTAGCCCATGCAGAGGCATAGGACACAGGGGATAGAACACTGTGAATTAGGACTGTCTGATAGACCAATATGACTATCATGGAGTGGCGAGGGGAGATAATGGGCAATCAGCCCATGATTCTGGAATGTATACTGGAAAGATAGATTGGAATGAAATTATGAAGGACTTCGAACAACATTCTCTTAATTTGAGAACCTCTTAATTTGAGCATCATCTTAGAGACTATAGGGAGAAAAGTTTTAGGATCAGAGACCAATTTAGCTGTAAGCAAACAGCCCCAGAGCCCTGTGGGGTCACAGCCCTGTGGTCTGATTAGAAGGTAAACCCCCTGAGGACAGGGACTATTTTTGCTTATTCTTTCTATTCTTCAGTGCTTAGTACAGTGCCTAGCACATAACAAGTGTTTAATAAATGTGTGTTGACTGACTGATTGGTTTGAGTATTGGGCTACAGTCTTCGTCGCCTTATTTAGCAAAAACTGCTGGGGAAACTGGATGACAGCATTGCAAAAACTAGGTATAGAATGACATCTTGCATTGTACACCTGGATAAGGTCAAAATAGGTGAATAATTTTCACATAAAGGATGATATTATAAGCAAATTAAGTGATCATTGAATAGTTTATCTGTCAGATTTATGGATAAGGAAAGAATTTAGGACCAATAAATATACAGAAAGTATTACAAAATGTAAAATAGATAATTTGATTATATAAAAAATTTAAAAATGATATATAAAATTAAAATTTGATTATATAAAAATAAATTTATATAAAATATAAAATTAATACAAACAAATCCAATGCAAACAAAAATTATAAGGAACCAGAAAACGGGGTGGGGGGGGCAAATTTGCAGCAGACATCTATGATAAAGGCCTCATTTCTCAAATATATAGAGAACTTAGTCAAATTTATAAAAATATGAGTAATTTCCCAATTGATAAATGATCAAAGGAAATGAATAGGTAGTTTTCAGACAAAGAAATCAAACTATCTATAATCATATGAAAAAATGCTCTGAATCACTATTGATCAGAGAAATGCAAATTAAAACAATTCTGAAGTACTACTTCACACATATCAGATTGGCTAATATGACAAAAAAGGAAAATGTTGGATATTGGAGGGGATGTGGGAAAACTGGGATACTAATGATTGTTGGTGTTGTGAACTAATCCAATCATTCTGGAGGGCAGTTTGAGACTATCAGAAAAGGGCTATAAAACTGTGCATACCCTTTGATCCAGCAATAGCACTTCTAGGTCTATATCCCAAAGGGACCATAAAAAGGAGGAAAAGGACCTATTTGTACAAAAATATTTATAGCAGCTCTTTTTTAAGGTGGATTAGAACTGGAAAATAATGAGATATCCATCTATCAACTGGGGAATGGCTAAACAAGCTGTGACATACGATTGTAATGGAATATCATTGTACTATAAGAGAAGACAAGCAGGATGATTTCAGAAAAACCTGGAAAGACTTACATGAACTGATCCATAATAAAGTTAACAGAAACAGGAGAATGGTGTACACAGTAACAACAATATTGTTTGATGAAGAACTATGAATGACTTAGCTGTTCTCAGGAATATAATTATCCAAGATAACCCCTAAGGACTAATGATGAAGCATACTATCTGCCTCCAGAGAAAGAACTGATATTGTTTGAATGCACACTGAAATATGCTATTTTTCACTTTCTTTAATTTTTTTCTTTTATTTGAGTCTTTTTGTACAAAATGACTAATATGGAAATGTTATACATAGTTGCACAGAACCCATCTGATTGCTTCCCATCTTAGGGAGGAGGGAGGGCAGGGAGGGATAGGATTTGGAACTCAAAACTTTAAATAAAAATGTTAAAAAAAGAAGAAAACTTGTACTCCAAAGGGAACCTTGCTGACTGTGGTCTGGCATCAGGGGACCCAGAAGCAGCAGGATCCTAATCCATTATTGGAACAATTTGCTCCATTGCTGAGTTTTCTTGAATGATGCCATCTCAGGGAAAACCAGGTGAGGTTCATCTGCTTCTAAAAGTCATTCTTCTTTTCACGGATTTAAGGCTCACCACTCTTTCCCAGGCTTGAACTGTTTTCTTATTTTAAGTGAAATCTGTGCACAAAAAAGCCAGCATAAGCCAACAGAAAAGGAGGAAAAAAAGATGAAATCAATTTATATTTTATCCTTTTCTACAGAAGTGTCATAAATCCATCTTGGCTGGGGAAAAATGCTGATGTTTAGTTTAAGGATTTAAAAATGTAAAGAGAATTGACTTCAGGTCTAAGGTCTCCAGGATACTTGGATATTTCTTTCAAAATCAAGTTAAAGTATAGGGTAATTACTTTCCAATTTGTGAGTTGTCCAGTTTGAATTTTATTCTAAATGAAAATTCCATGTTCCCATTAAGACATTTCTAGCACAGCAGGCCAATCAGCAGAAATGTCAGTTGACAGCCTGATTCTTCAAAGGTGGGGAGGTTTCTCTGAGTCTTAAAGTCACGATATTATTGACAGTTAACCCAGTTTAATAAAAGTTGTAGAAATCAACTGGATCATAAAATGATAGCCTAAGCAGAATTTACACAGGCATGCCTGGATCTCACTAATGAAGCACAGAGACTGATGGCATTCTGTGGGTTGATAATTTTGTCCCTATTGAATCAGCATCTTGGGATTATAACATTATAGATATTGAACTGGAGGAAAACTTAGAATGCTGTTGAGTCCAACCCCTTTATTTACGGATGAGGAAACTGAGGTCCCTAAAAAGGAGGTACAGCATCATAGGAGCTGAAATGATCCCTAGAGGCCATTGAGTCCAACCCCCTCACTATATATATATATTTTTTTTTTGAGGAAATTGAGGTTCTGATATTTTATAACTAAGTCATGTTGGGTAAGAGTCACCTAGATTCTAAGTTCCTTCATCAGTAAAACAGATATTGCATGTGCTTAATTAACATCTCTAGAGGCATTCAATGGTACAGTAGAGAGAATGTTGGTTTTCGAGGAGGGAAGACTTGAGTACACATCTTCCTTTAGATATTTAATAACTCTATGACCCCAGGCAGGTCATTTCTATTCTCAGCTCCTGTTCTATGAAAAATGGATAATGATAGTACCTTTCTCCCAGGGTTGTGAAAACAAAATGGAATAACATATATAAAGTGTTTTGTAAGCCTTAAAATACTATATAAATTATAAATATATATAAATTCCAGCTATCATATTTTAACATTATTACTATAGAGATATTGTGAAGAATGTGCTTTCTACAATTCAAAGCACTCCTGAAGTATGTACTGTTGTTGGGCATGGTCTACTGAAGCCATGTTGATTGCTATTGAAGGCTTCCTGACCATGAGGTCTAATGGCTTCCCAAGTAAGGGAACTAGTATGGAGCATTACACCTATTAAGTCAAGGATCTCAGACTCATACCCAGCTCTTCTGCTTCTTTACCCTCTCTTACTCTGCCTAATGGCCTAAACTGGACTGCTCCAAGCATTAAATCATGGCAGAGCAAGGTATTTCTAATTGTCACCCAGTCTCTTCCCTGTTCTGTAAGAACAATAGCTAATCTATTCCTGACAGAAGGTAAAATAGATTCAAGGTTGCCCCACACAGCCACTGGGGGCAGAGGAGGCCTGTGCTGCTAGTTGATAAGAGGATGCACAGGGAATATCTTGACCCCATCCTTGTCTTTGAAGAGTTGAGATTCTCTTTGGAAGGTTCTCTGCTACAAAAGGGCCATGGATTTTTTTTTAAGTGACAAGCACAAATGAATAGTTTGTAAACAGTGCCCTTGCTGCTGCTTGATTATACCAATCAATAAGTCAATCACTGAGCATTTATTAAATCTCATCCATATGCCTGACTCTGCTGAGTGAATTGGTAATTTTAGAGGGAGGGACATTAGCACTTGGGGTTTGGATGTGGGGCAAAGAAAGCTTCAAGTTGAAGGTAGGGTTTGACCTGACCTCTGAATGGAGATAAAAGAGACTGATCAGAGTTAAGTGGAACTGATATTTTGTTGCTAATAGTTGCTAAAAAAAAGTGTGTGTGAGACAGAGACAGAGAGGAGAGAGAGAGAGAGAGAGAGAGAGAGAGAGAGAGAGAGAGAGAGAGTGAGTTGTAGCCTTCTAGTAGATTATCAGCTCCTTGAGGGCAAAGACTGTTCCATCTTTCTATCTGCTTGCTTTGCACAGTTCATGGCACACTGGAGATGCTTAACAAATGCTTTCTGAATTGAACTGAACTGAATTATAAGAAATAGGAGAGAAAACTCATTTTTCAAAGCTAGACTAGTGCCTGGAACCCAGTAGATGCTCAATATGTGATTACGGATTTGAATTAAATTGAACCAGGTTAAAGAACAGCATCCAGATCCATGCATGAGCAGTTTGGTCATCCAATGGAATGGGATTGAAATGAATGAAAGGTATCGATAAGATCCTATCTGACCTGTGGCCTGAGTGGAAGCAAACTTTAGTCATTCCACAAAATATTGAAATAATTATATTGTTGACAATGGTATTGAATTAATTAGTTCAAAACTTTGGTCATTCTACAATATAGTGAAATAATTATATTGAGAATATTGAAATAATTATTTTAAAACTTTGGTTATTCTACAACAGTGAAATAGTTATATGTTGAGAGAATTCATGGTATGGTGGAGCCAAGCAGACTTGTTCAGACCCCTGCTCTGACAGCTTTCTGGCTGTGTGATCCTGGAAAAGTCACTGGATATTTCTCCACCTCAGCTCCCTCATCTGCAAATAGAAGGGCTTGGACTTGATGTCCTCTGAAATCTCTTCTGGTTCTAGATCTTAGCTGTATGAAACTAGGAGGCTTGGTCTTCTACCTCATAGAGGTCCTCTAGTCTCACCATCTCACTTTGCAGATGAAGATCCTGAGCTTCAGAGAAGGGAAGGACTTTCCCAAGGTCACACAGTGAGAGCAGAGCAAGGATCTAAACACTAGTCTGGGTTTATTTCAGCATAAGTTGGTGAATACTTGTTGGGTATGTTGGAGGAGGGATTCTTTTTTGAATAGTTTGGACTGGGTGTCTACTGAAGTGTCTACTGTCTAACTCTGAGATTCTGTGACTCCCACCAGCATGCCTTGCTTCCTGTAATTATTTTGTTCTGTCTTCTCCCACCTCCGTGAATTCATGCAGGCTTTCATACATACCTGGCATGTGGTCTCTCCACATCTTTACCTACTAATCCCAGTCTCTTCCTTCAAGAATCAAATTAAAAACAATCCACACCCTCAAAGAGCTTGCATTCTAATCAAGGAGAGAATTTGTAAATAACTAGGAATATACAAGATTTATATGGAGTAAAAGAAAGTGATCTGAGGGTAGAAGATACTAATAGTTGGGGGAGGGACCAGGAAAGGCTTCCTGTGGAAAGTGAGATTTGATCTGAGTCTTGGAGTCATAGCTAATGAGGGAGAGAATTCCAAGCACTTTACAGATATCTCATGTGCCCCTCACAACAACCTTGTGAAATAGGTAAGTTTTAGAGACAAGGAAACTGAGTCAGAGAGAGGTAAAGGACCTAGGGTCACACAGCTAGTGTCAGAGGCTGCATTTGAACTCAATTCTTTCTGATTCTAGATCCAGGGCTCTCTATCCATTGGGTTACCTAGTTGCCTCCAACGTACAGTATATTTACTATTTGTTGACAACATAGGCAAGAAGCATAATGCTATTTTTTTCTCAATGTAGAATAGCATTAAAGAAGTCTTTTTGGTTGGGAGAAGGAAATATATTGAAATATGGCACCCCCAATTCCCCTCCCAACATCCAATTGAACTTAAAATGCTCAAAACACTCAACTGCAAATGAGAACATACTTTTACTAAAGCAGATTTTCACTTGGGAGATTATAAATAAAAGTTGGAAGAAAAAGAAAAGAAACCTCACCAATGAATCTATGAATCTCAATTTTTTACGTAGGACATGATGGAATCAGGATTCAGAATTAGAAGGGTCCCAAAAGGTCTTCTAATCCATCCTTTTCTTTTATGGAGGACCAGGGAGGGGAGACCAGACAGCTAATGGGTGGCAGAGTCCTCTCATTCCCAATCCATCATTCTTTCCACTGCTTCCCACTGTCAACAAGCAGGCATTTATTGTCTGCCGTATTCCAGATACTGTTCTATGCCCTAGGGGCACAAAGGCAGAACACAGTCCCTAAACTCAGGGAACTCACAGTCTGATGGGGGAAATAGGTATGTACTAAGGTGTACCTACACACAAGTGTTTACAAACTTCCTTCTCTTTGACATCATTGCCCCTTAGGGTGGTTCCCCATAGCTAAAGCATGCTTCAGTGGCAAGATTCCTTGCCAAAGATCAGTGCCTTCTATTTCAACCAGGACTGAAAGACCTGGACATATGTGTATTCATATCCCAAAGAGGGCCCACCATTTCAGGAATGAGACCTGCTCCATCCATTGATATAGAAGTCATTGAATTTTCCCTTGAAATGAAACTGATCACAGACCATAGAGTAATTAACTAAAAAAGTCTCACAAAACCCCCCAAAACTCATTGTCTGCTATAATTGTGATTCCTTCTCTGTAACTACAGTCAATGACACTTTTAATTAATTACTGCAGGAACTTCATCCCTATTCAGAGTAACCGTCTCACATCCCCTTTCTTCCCTCCTTTATTAATTAGCACTGTGGCTCTGTACCCACCTAACCCCTATCCTGGCAGCTGTGAAGACTGCCTAAGGTCAAAGAGCACCCAATATGCACATAGGAGAAGCATAGTTAACTTCCCATGACAAACGCCCATTTTGAAGGGGAGGCAACTTGGAAACATGAATTAAACAAAGCTTCCCTTGCTCCCTGAAGAAAACTATTGTCAAATTCCCATAGGTGGGCCCCATTGGAGATGGCAGATTTTGCTTTCCCTACTCACAAGTATATTCAGCTGCCAGTAGTCTCTTCCCTCCCTGTACCCCTTCCCGGGTGTTTTTGGTCTTACTTTGGCCTTGTGCACAGTCAGACTGTTTGTTGGAGATCACAGTGCAGTGTTAATGCTCTTTCTTTAGCTTGTCTTCTGGGCTGTTATATTCCAGCACTATGTTATGAAGATTATACAATTATGACCAGATTTGATTTATACCAGAAATGCAGGGTTGGTTCAACTTTAGAAAAACTATGAACATAATAGACCACAATAATAATGGGCAAAAATCATATGATTATTTCAATTGAAGCAAAGCTTTTTATGAGGTAAAATGCCCATTTCTATTAAAACACCAGAAAACATAGAAATACATAGGCTAGGTTGGTCTTTAGTCCTATCTTATATATTTTTCATGATTTTTTTCCCTCCCAAATCTTAAACCATTTCTATGTTTACTTTCTCTCCTAGGATCATAGGATTATAGATTTAGAAAGGTAAGGGACCTTCCAGGTTACTTAGTTCCATCCCCTCATTTCACAGTTGGGAAAACCAAGGCCCAGAGATGTTAGGTAATTTGCCCAAAGTTATACAGTTAATTAGCAACATAGTATTTGAACTCATCTTCATGAATTCAGATCCAGCCCTCAGATACTTGCTAGCTGTGTGACCATGGGCAAGTCACTTAACCCTGTTTGCCTCAGTTCCCTCATCTGTAAAATAAGTTGGAGAAGGAAATGGAAAATCATTTCAGTATCTTTGCCAAGAAAACCCCAAAATGGGGACAGGGAGAACTGGACATGACTGAAAATGACTGAACAATAGAATTTGAACTCAGGTCATGTGATTCTAAATTCTGTTCTTTCATTTTACTAGAGTATTAAAACTGCCTCCAAGCTCACTTGTCTTTAAAGCCTATAAGATTGGATCAAAATTAGTCTTTTCTAAATATTTTTTCTATCCTGGTAATAATTAAATGAGTCTGCAGGCATTTCTTAAGGACCTACTGTATGCCATTCTCTGTGTTATATTTTGGAGATACATATATAAAATAAAATGATCCCTGCCCTCAGTGGGATTGCATTCCACTGGGAGATATCATACCTAATCAGATAGGTCAATAGAAGATGATATGAGGAGGGAGAGGGCACAAAAACTAGAGAAATTGGGAAAGGCTCTCACTCCCACGGCCAGTCTTTTTCATTTTTCCTTTCTTGTGTGTGTTTTTTGGCTATTGATAACTATTATCATCATCTGTTAGTGTAACCCAATATCACAAGGCTATATTACAGTTTCTAATTCATTAGGTCTCTAGCTAGACTTCCTGATCTCACTAATACGTAGTACAAAATAAGTTAAGGGGATGGGACTCAAAAGGAAAGGCAACATAAACACCCTACAAACTGGGGTAAAGTGACAAACTCTAGAAAAGAAGCTTGGGAATGGCTAACTAAAAATCAGGTTACTACATCACAGGGCTATTGTGAGGTTTAAATAAAATAATGGTGCAATGCTCTTTATAAACTTAAAAGCACTACATGAATAAGTAATTAATAATACTACCATCAATAAATAAGTATTAATCAAAACTCTGAAAAGTGTTGGGGAGTTCCTACAAGAATGGCTTTAGAACCCTACTGGTGACTTAGCTATGCAAAGCAGGTGGCCCGTCTACCTGAAAAGATGCCAAATTATGTTCTTTATTAAGAAGATCAGTGAGAGCTATATTTTAAGGAATGGATAGCTATTTCCTTTAGACTTGACTGAGGGAAAAGGATGTCAGATGCAGTGTATCTTAAGTCTAGGGACATGACAAAATCCTCATTCCTAATTATAGAAATTGGCTTAACATCTAGATGCTGATAAGTAATTAAAGGATATAACCTTGTCTGCCTTCTCCCATACTTCCTTCTCCTCCCCTGCCAGCCACTTTCACTCATTAAGAAATTTATTTAACAGCATTGTTAGGAGACCTGTGTGAAATTTTCCTAAGTGACATTAAAAGAAAACCAGATTTAGCAGTTTAAAATAAATCAATCAATGAAGCTTTCAGATTCAGCCTTTTGCCTCTGGTGGAGCTGTAGATAGGCACTGTCCCTGGGGTGAAGAGCACAAATTGCCTGGGACAAAATGCTAGGAAACCCCCTTGGGTGGGGGGAGGGGAAAGATACCACTTTGGGTTGGAGAGACATTATCCACTGGGATAATGGAATGAGGCCATTGCTAGCGTGGAGAGAGAAGAAGGGAAATATTGGCATATGTGGGAGGAGATGTGTTCACCCCAGCCGACATCTATAGTAGCTTTCTATTTTAACAAATTATTCTTGCTAAAGGGTGTGAATTTCATTTATTTCTATGATGCTGGAGGACTACAAGCTGTTTTCAGTGCCCTTTCAATTTGGCATCCTGTGACAAAGTCCTTATTTTCCCCTCCTAGTTATGGTTTTGACCTGAGATGATTAAAACACAAGGCAGTACTGACCCACATCAATGTCTAGTGGTACAAATTCAGTATCACATTCTCCAATTAGACAGTGAATATTTGTTATTGTCTGAGAACAAGGTGTAGAAACTGACAAACATCTCAAAAAAAATGTAGCCAGGATTTGAGAGAGAGATGAGAAGAATTTTAACATTTTAAGTGAATTTTAAAATCTTAAGGCAAGCAGGTTGCCTTGACCATAGATCAGTAGCTTGTCTGTTGGAAACACCAGAAGGGAAGGGAAGATGGTAGATATCCAAGGGAGAAAATAGCCATAGGAAGATTCAATAAAGAAGGTAAAATTTTAGAATAATAGTGATGATACTATTGAGTCATGTGGGTTTGTTTATAGAAATTATGGGAAGGTTTATAACAGCAATTCAGAACCAGGTCCTTGTCATTACAAATTATAGACATGTTTGCTTAAGGAAGCCAGAATTATTGATTAATTGATTATGCAAGGACAAAGTAGAAACTGTGCCATGTGTCACTTCAGGTTGCAAAAAATTAGCACCTAGTGAATCCCTAGAAAGACAGTCACATGGTCAGAATTCTATACTAAAAGACTGACGTCCTTCCTAAACTCACAGATGATAGATTTCTTCACTAGAAATAAGGATCATCCAAATATCTGGTGAATTAGAGGAAATGAAGAATAAAAGAGCAGAACAGTATGGTGGAAAGAGCCCTAGGTCTGGAGACAGACAGATTTGGCTCAAGTCTTGGCTTGGGTGTTTACTGCCTGTGTGACCTTGGGCAAGTCATTGAACTTTCCAGTGCTTCAGTTTGTATAATGAAGGATTGGGCCACATGACTTTGAAGGTCTCCTCCATCTTTTTATCAATGATACTATAATTAGCCCTGGAATTAGAGCATTATCATAAACTGAATTCTTATCCACAACATATTTTGCCCAGATATAATATTAATCCTTCAGAACTTAAGGACAGTATTCTTAATAAGTGTCATGATACCAGATATTCATAATTTGTCATAGACACCCTGGGCAAGTCACTTAACCACTCTCTGCCTCAGTTTCCTCATCTGTAAAATGGAGAGTATGATTATAACATCTATCTCCCAGGGTTGTTGTGAGTACAAAATGCAATAATATTTTTAAATGCTTTGTAAACCTGAAAGTATTTTATAAACTCTACCTAAAATGATATAGAATGAAAAGTTTTCAAAGTTTAGGATGTTCCAAAATTCTTAGGACAGTTTTCAGCTTTAAGCTTGAAACGACACTAAGACTTTTGGGACACTCTGTATACATATCTAGTGAAAGGGATCAGAACCTTGTGGGAGCAGGATATGGTACATATTGTTCCCATCTTCCTATCCCAAGTATTGGATAGAAGCTCATAATCTGGAGGCTCATTTGCTTATTGAAATCTAGGGAAGATAAGCTTATATCTTAATGCTTTTTAAAAATTAAATTACCAAAAGTAGTGATTTCATTCACTTGTGCAATACTTTGCAGAACATTAAACATAAAAGAATAAAAGAAAGTGACTTGACTTGTCCTAGGACCATTTCTATTGGAATTCCATTGATCAAGATGAAAAGAATGAGAAAATAATTTTGATGTTAATAACTGGTATTTGTATGGTGCTTTATGGTTTACAAAGCATCCTGTATACATTATGTCATATGAATTGTACAGGTATCATTAGCTCGATTTTACAGATGAGGAGACTGAATCTCATAAAGGTGAAATAATTTGCTTATGATCACACATAAAAGGTAATAAAGTGCCAACAGCAGTATTCAATTGATATCTCTTTTCACTCCAAGGTAGTTGGCTTCTTTCATTCTGAGAGACTTTCTTTTAAAAAAATATTTGGGAAACATCATTCTTTCTTTCTTTCTTTCCCTTCCTTCCTTCCTTCCTTCCTTCCTTCCTTCCTTCCTTCCTT
>NW_027186457.1:26884289-27041596 GCF_028583685.1 Petaurus breviceps papuanus | reverse complement strand
TTCCTTCCTTCCTTCCTTCCTTCCTTCCTTCCTTCCTTCCTTTCTTTCTTTCTTTCTTTCTTTCTTTCTTTCTTTCTTTCTTTCTTTCTTTCTTTCTTCCTTCCTTCCTTCCTTCCTTCCTTCCTTCCTTCCTTCCTTTCTTCCTTCCTTTCCTTCTTTCTTTTCTTCTTTCTTTCTTCCTTCCTTCTTTCCTTCCTTCCTTCCTTCCTTCCTTCCTTCCTTCCTTCCTTCCTTCCTTCCTTCCTTCCTTCCTTCCTTCCTTCCTTCCTTCCTTCCTTTCTTTCTTTCTTTCTTTCTTTCTTTCTTTCTTTCTTTCTTTCTTTCTTTCTTTCTTCCTTCCTTCCTTCCTTCCTTCCTTCCTTCCTTCCTTCCTTCCTTCCTTTGAAGGAGGAAGTCAGGGCAATTGGGGTTAAGTGACTTGCCAAGGTCACACAGCAAGTAAGTGTTAAGTATCTGAGTCTGGATTTGAACTCAGGCCCTCCTGACTCCAGGGCTGGTGCTCTATTCACTGTGCCACCAACTGCCCTGAAAAGCAATTTTTTTAAACCTAGAAGAAATAACAAATGAAACAAGAGTGTCTTAGAAGAAAATAAAGTTAAAAACACAGGCATGGGAAGGAACAAAAACCCTTGGCAGAGTCTGTCCAAGGAGAAGCCATAAAATTCAATATCTCATTTGGCAGCAGGGAGACTAGCAAAAAGAAACTGCTATCTTATCCTCTTAATTTTATTTTCTCCTCTCATCAACTCAAGGCAATTTGTTCAGTGGGAGGATGTCAAACAGCCTGAAATGACCTAATCCTGAAATGAGTTTATCGACCTCACCTTCCTGGTAATCCCTGTAGCCCTGGGTTTTGTAAATATTTCTCTCACAGATAAATGATGCAATACTTAATTAGCACATTGTAACCTACTCCGGGCTGAGCAAAAGAGGAGATGGTTCCATTACAGTGTATTTGTGTATCTAACAATGGCAGATGGGAGACTTCTCTTGTCTTGTGTAATAACTTTGTGCCTGTAAAAAATGCTGACAAACTCATAGTTCCCATCCTGTTAATGCAGGGCAAAACTTCATTTAACTAGAACCGTCTACGCTGCAGAAACTGCAATTAACCAGACTGTTTTTACTCTACCTTCATTAAAACATTTTTAATGTAGATTTTTTTTTGTTCCATTCTCATTTTATTAATGTAAGGATGTCTGCTAATTCAGATCAGAAGCTTCTCTGTATTTTATAGTCATAAAAGAATTAAGAGACCTACACATGTCAACTAGTTACCATATATAGTATATGTATATATACTATATTATATAGTATATGTATATATACTATATTATATAGCATATATATATACCATATATAGTATATCTCATATACTATATAGTATTGGTATAAAATTTTGAACCTAGATATCCCAGGATTTAGAATTGAAAGAGAATTTAAAGAGCAGTAAGCCAACTCTCTGTTTGAAATAAAGAAACAGGCTTAGAAAGATGAAGGGACTTATTCAAAGACAATGATAGATAGTGAGAGGTAGAGTTGGGACTCATCCAAACATCCATCTATCAATCCTTTCTTCATCCTTCCTTCCTTTGTATTTTCTTTCCTTTCTTCTTTACTGCTTCCTACTTTCTTTCCATTAGACAAAAAGGTAAGATAGTTTTATAATTTTTATTCTTTATTGTAAAATTGCATCCCAAGGAAATAGTGCACCAATTTACATTTCTACCACCAACTCAGTAAAGTACTTGCTTTATTTTCTCATAGCCCTAATAATAAATAATGACTTATGGTCCTAACTAGTTTTTTTTTTCTAATTTGGCTATAAATTAATTATTAAAGAAAGAGTATCTAAAAGTTGTTTAAGTTTATACTTCTCTGATTATTAGTTTGAATAATTTTATTTACAATTTAAAATTCCAGTTTTGAAAATGGCTTATTCTTACTCACTTATCTGATTATATTTAAATTTTAGCTCCTTATAAATTTTGGATGTCAATGCTTTTATCAGCATACATTTATCATCATTTTTCCTAATCTATTACTTAAAAATAATTTTATTGTTTTTGTTTTAAATATTTATTTGACTTATTTGTTCTCTGGAAATTTCTTCCATTTGTTTTATAGATAAAAATCATTCTCCTCTTCATTTTTCCTAAAATACTTTAGTGTTGGACATGGGATTCTTGGTCAAGTATGAATGAGATAGCTGACCCTGTCAGGTTTCTTTCAACTCTGAGATTCTATCATCGTAAACCACATCAGTGGGTCCACCAACCAATGGCACAGACCACAATCCATCCATGCCTTCTCAGCTCATGTGATACTTGCCATCATTATTCCTAGAGGATCTCCCCAACATATTACAAGCTTTCCTCTAGGTTTCTTTTTAAAGAACAGGACTTTGATACCAGCATAGCCCTTGGACTCCACTTCTCTAACCCTCCTCCTTGCTAAGCATTTCCTCAACAGACTCATTTAAGGTGTTTCTTCCATAAAATGCATCAATGACAAAATGCTGCCAGATGCCTCATGCCTACTAGGTGTCTCTCCATTTCCCTGTGGATCTTCTGAAATCTGGTTTCTTTGGAAGTCCCAGGATTTGCGAATATATTATATCCACAAGAACAATACCAGTAGAAAAAAGATGGGTTTTTGTTTGTATAGTTCCTGACTAAAATTGAGATAAATATATCAGCCTTCTCACAAATGTTTTTTATGTTTACATCACACCCCAAATGGAATTTATTCAAGTATGATGTGAAATGTGGTATCAGCTTTATTAAATCTTCATTTTCTTAGTTTCATAACCATAGGTTTATTATATATTAGAATTCTGTGTACAAAGGGGTCTACTTCAGTTCAGTTGACCTCTTTTTTGTCCCATTAATTTCCTCTATTTTATGTACTTCTATATAGTTTTAATAGTTATCACTTGATAGAAGATCTTTGAGTCAGGTGGAGAAAGTGTCCCCTTAATAAATAAATCTTTTTTATTTTATAATTTATATTTTATATATTATATTATGTTAATTTATATTATAAATCCTCATAAATCTTTTTCTGCATAATTCCTGTCAGTATTTCTCATTTATTCTTTTTCTGTGCACATTTTTCTAATTCTTTAAATGATGGCATCGGCATTTTTACTTAAATTCCATTAAATCTATGATTCTGGACAACCTTAGTCATATATAAGCAATATGCATTCAATTAATATCATCAGACTATTGGAGCATAGATTTGGAGCTGGAAGGTACTTAAAGATTTTTGAGTATCTTTAAGTACCTTCCAGCTCCAAATCTATGCTCCATTTTCATTTTATAAATGAGGAAGCAGGCCCAGAGAGGTCAAGTTACTTCCTCAGAGTCACACAGGTAGGAAGCATCTGAGGTAGAATTAGAACCCAGATCTTCCTAATTCCAAGCCAGTCACTTTATACATTATACCATGTTTCCACTTGTCCAGTTTTTCTATTTTATTTCTCTCAAAACCATTTTAACGTTTGCTCTAGAGAGAGGTCTTATATGCATGTCTTGACAGGCAAATGCCCAAATATCTTATACAGCATTTTTGTCATTATTGCAAATGGGGTATCCTTTTCTAGCAAATTTTTTTCCTGGGTTTGTTTTATTAGTAGAAAACATTTTTTTTGGGATTTTATTGTAACCTCCTACTTTCTTAAAGTAATTTATTATTTCAATCTCTTTTGTTGAGTCCCTTGAGTGTCCTGGTTTTATAATAAAAATATCAGAAAATAGAGATATACGAGCTTCTTTATTAACCAATATTTATCCTTCTATTACTTTTCAAAAATTATTGCTATAGTTAGCATTTTAAAAATTTCTAATCAATGGTAATAGTGAAAATTGATTGCATTTATTTTTAAGGTAAGTGCTTTTAATGCTTTCCCATTACACATAGTATTTTTTCCTGGTTCCAGAGAGATTTTTTTTTTTATCATGTAAAGAAATATCTTCCTATTTCAATTTTTGTTGCTTAAAAGTCATAAATGGATTCTTTATTTTATGTAGGCCAAATTATTGTGTTTTTAAAATCATCTGTGTATATCTCATCCCCTTTACCAGAGTTTAAGGTCCACAATGGCAAAGACTTATCCAGTAGGTGACTAATAAATATTTGGTAAATTGTAACATCTCCTGAAAGATCTATCTCTACATATTGCTATAATCACCTAAAACTAATTTTTACCTATTGATATGATATTGAAAAAATTCATAGTAATGAACAGTTATTGCATTCATAGTCCTTGCAACTTGGTAGCAATGGATACTTTCTGGTTATATTTAGTTCTGCTATTCACTATATTTTGTTGATTTTAAAATATTAAATATTAAAAAGATTGGCCTAAAGTTTTCTTTTTTGGCTATTGTCTTTTTCTGGTATGGGGAATAAAACCATATTTGCTTCATGAAAACAATTTTGGAATAGTATCTTTCTTTATATTTACAATCCATGTAACATAAAGAATATTCTTTAAAATGTTGGAAAATTTTAATTCCATCTGGTCCTTAGTCTCTTTAAAGGGCATTTCATTAATAGCTTATTTGACCTCTCTCTCTGTCTCTGTCTCTTTCTCTCTTCCCCCAACTCTGTCTCTCTATGTCTGTTTGTGTCTCTCTCCCTTCCTTCCTCCTGCTTCCCTTCCTCCCCTAGATAGTTACTCTATTTCCTAGTTTGTTAATTTTGATATTTTATATACTTGTGGATATTTATTCACTTTTTAAGTTCTCAAAATTATTAGCATGGATTTATAAACAGTACTTGCAGATTATTAAATTTTTTATTTTATATATTTTTTTCTAATTTCTAATTATTTCTACTTTCAGTCATTTAATTGTTCTTTCCTTTCCAGGCCAAATTTGTATTTTCTTGATAACAATCATTTTATTATTTAAATTGCAGTTATGTTTCAATTATTACTTAGAATCCTGATCCTAATCATTTATCTTTTCCTACTTTCTCTTGGAATATTGCTCCCCCCTTTCATAGTTTATTTAAGTGAAGATTCAACTCTTTTCATCGATTAGTATTATCCAATAGTTAACCAGAGCATGAAATTTGATAAGCTCTTAGTTTAGTGTGTTTGGGAAAGGGCCGCTCATTTGCTGACAATGATTTTGTTTAAAGTAAATCCAGTAACCTTATCATTAAATGGAAAGAATTCTTGGAGTCACAGGACCCAGGTTCATCATCCTGGCCATGTAACTTACTCCCTTTGTTAAAGTGACGTATGGTGGAGGAAAGCTCCTGAATTTGGAGGCAGATGTTTTTTTTGGATATAGTAAACCTATAGGTTTAGATCTTGAATTCACCACCTTCTTTCTCTGTGACCTTGGGCAAATTACTTCACCTTTATGGGGCTCAGCCTCCTCATCTGTAAAATTAAAATATGTGATCTCTTAGGTCCTTTCCAATGGCCTGTGATGCCCTAGCAAACCTCTGGGCCACAATTTTCTCATCTGTAATATAAATGAGTTTGTCTAGGATATCTAAGTTTCCTTCTAGCTCCACCTTTAAGGTGCTACAGCAGAATTGTTCCACGAGGTCTGATTCATCCTACAGTGATGATATGACATAGGGTCATAGATCTAGGAATGGAAGTGGCTTTAGAAGTCAACTTCTTCATTTTGTGGATAAGGAAACTGAGGCTTAGAGGTAAAATGACTGGCCTAAGGTCACAAAGGTGGCAAATAGGATAGCTAAGGGTAAAACTCCAGCCATTGGACTCCAAAGCTAGTGCATTTTCTGTTTTGTCACTCTGCTTCCTCTACTGATTATACTATATCCTTCCACTACCAATCCTAGGGCTGACCTCAGACATTGCACAAAATGTCTACTCTTTTTTTTTACATGACAAACCACTGGAATATCTGAAGACAAGTATCATAAAAATCTCAAGTTCATGCTTATATAATCCTTTTTAATATGATATCAAACTTCACCCTAGTCCTGTTACATTGATGCTATGCATATTACTAACCCCATTTTACACATAGGCAAACTGAGGCAAAGACATATGGAGTGGCTGGCTCTTGTCACATGGCTGGTGAAAGAGGAAGGAGTAGAAGCTGGGTCTTTAATTAACTAGAAAAATTAATATAATTATATCGATGGTTATGTTCTGAAGCAAATATTTTTTCTTGTTATTGGACTTTCGTTTGTAATAGATTAGCAACTGTTCTTTAGTGAACTTTCTTTTGTTCTAAATACAGAACTCCTCCCTGGATTATTTTCATTTTGACAAAAGTCATCAGTTCAGCACCTCCAAACACAGCAATATTTGTTGGGATAAAATTTAAATGCATACTTTTTTTTACTATATCCAAATACTTAATAGAAATGATGGAGAGACAAGTATCCAAAGGAATGACATGATTTCCATTACTCAGATTTATATGTGTGTTTGTATTTCTTTAGAATGTTGAAAGTCATTTTCGATATCCTGCCCTGCTCGATCACTTAATTCCCTTCCTGTCTCTCCCTCCCTGCAAGGCACCAGGCTGTATAATTCAAAATTCTACTCAAAGCACGATTTTTTTTCAAGTAAAAGATTTGGCTCTAAAACCGGAATCTCTCTTATTGTCTCAACAAATTATTTAAAGCAGTGGTCTGATTAATAATTTATTGTCAAGCTTTACGATTCAACCAACTTCCTGACCATAGATATATGCAACATTTATGACAAAAGCCTTTGCTTTCCATATCAAGTTGCTCTGGCTCTTGGCGCAAGAAGGCCCCAGGCTTTCATCAGCATGGAGATTCTATGACTTAGCACCATGATAACATCGGTCATCAGAATTTTCATTTCATGGATCCCTAGGCATTCTACTTCATTTTCTCAAAGGGATGTCTTTCAAATGTTGCTGTTGTATGAATAGGTAAAAAAGCATGTATTAAATACCTACTACATACCTAAGTAAGATACAAATATAAAAGTGAAGGCAGTCTCTGACTTCAAGGAGCTTCCATTCAGAAAGAGTAAGATGCCACATAGGGGGGTGATGGCCAGGGTGGTGGGTTTTTTTTGTTTGTTTTGGAAAGTTACAAGGATGATGACGGTCATAGGGGAGTAGACCAACACAAAAGGTTTTATATTAATTTGATTGTGGTTAAAAAGCAGAGGAATTAGGTAAGTTGTGAAGGATACCCAAGCAGTGGCAAAAGCATCTAGTGGGAAGGTGACCAGAGAGTAAAGTGAAGCATGATTGGAGCCTGTTTAGATGTAGAGGGTCACATGAAACCCTCGTCAGTTTGGACAGTGTTGCTCCTGAGAAGGATTTCTGGAGGCAAAAGGGTTAGGTCTTCTAGGTCATTGTCACGGGCATGGGTAGTAATGTGGCTGTCAACAAGATGCTTGGGAAGCAAAGTGGTCAGCCAGCATCCCAGTCAATGATAATGGGAAGCTCCTTTTAGAAGGGGGCAATCCTGATGAAGAGTTTCTAAAATGATTCAAAATTTGGAACAAAATTTGAAATGGAACATCCCAATCTACACAAAGCTCCCCAATAGACTGAATGCTCAAAGATTTAGAACTGGAAGGGAACCCAGAGATCATTTCCTCAATTCCTTGTAGTTTATAGATGAGGAAACTGAGTCCCAGAGATGCATATTGCCTTTCTCCCAAAGGTCATCCAGAGAGGAAGCAAAAGAGCAAAGTGTTGGAACTCTCAAATAATGCTTTTTCCGCTGTCCCACACTGTCCCACATGGAAAACTCTTAAAAATGTTGAGCAGAGAGATGGAAGAGAGAAATAGAAAGAACTCAGAATCCTCAAAAGACTTCCTTCTGTGAACTGATGCAGGATGATGTGAGCAGAGTTGGAAGAACACCTACCCGATGACTAGGGTAATGTAAAATAAACCAACAGTACAAGACTTAAGAACTCTAACCAAGGCACTGACTAATTGGGACTTCAAAGAACTGACAGCGAAATATGTCTCCCATCTGTCAGCAGAGAGGCGGTGGACTGTAGGTGAGGGATAAGGCATACAGTGCCAGACATGGCCAATGTGCTCAGTTTGACTTCTCTCTTACATGGGAGGGTTGTATTTCAGGTTGGAGGATAGTAGTCATGCTGAAGTGACAGCAATTTTTTAAAAAAAGGGCACCATGGGTGGCGAGGTGGTGCAGTGAATAGAGCACTGGCTCTGGAATCAGGAGGACCTGAGTTCAAATCCAACCTCAGACACTTAACACAAAAATCTAGCCATGTGACCTTGAGCAAGTCACTTAGCCCCAATTGCCTCTCCAAAAAAATTTTAAAAAGCAAAAAAAGGGCATAAGTAAAACAAAAAAGAAGAAAAAAATGAATGAAGTGTGTTTTTTTGGTTTACTATGAAACCTCTGAATACATTTATTAGGTTTTTTGGGGGTGAAAGTTAAGAGAAAAGAGGATATCAATCACTTTGTTAGACATTTCTGTCTAACAGTGACCTGAAATCTTTTTTGCCTGTAAATTCCATTCACCAGTCCTAGTTGTGATCTCAGACATTACACAAAATATCTACTCTTTCTTCTACATGGCAACCCATTGAAATATCTGAAGACAGGTATCATAAAATCACAAGCTCATGCTTATGTAACCCTTATCAAACTTCACCCTAGTCCTGTTACATTGATTCTGTACATATTATTAACCCCATTAACAAACTGAGGCAAAGAGATATGAAGTGGCTGGCTCTTGTCACGTGGCTAGTGTAAGAGGCAGGAGTAGAAGCTGGGTCTTTAATACCACACAGTGTCTTGAATTGCAAAGCCATTGGGTTGGGAGGGACCTTAGAGGCTTTAGTCCAATGTGCAGAATTCCCCTCTATAATGTGCCTCACAAGTGGTCTTCTACCCTTTCTTTGAAGGCTTTAAGTGATAGAGAATGCCCTACATCCCAAAACAGTGCATTAAGACTTATTCCTAAAGTTTTTCCTTCTCCAGACTCAGTATTCTAAGTTTTGTCTCCAGCTCTTCATATAACAAGGCTTTAATCCCTCAGTATCCTTTTTCACATTCATCCTCTAGTTGGTCAATGTTCTTCTTAAACTCCCAAGAAGAGAGCCCAGGGTGGCTCAGATGTGGTCTGATTAGGCATCATAGAGTGGCATTCTTCTTTACCTTCTTTTGGACACCATATTAATAATACTCATATTATGTTAACTTCTCAGGTGGCCACATCACAAAGTCTTGGTTCAAAGCTCCTTGGAAAGGTTATTCATCTTTGTACTCAGCACATGCTGCTGCTTCTCCTGTAAACTTCCACTGCCTTGTTAGCACTGAAGTCAGAAAAATGGTCAGAAAGATCTTGGACACCTGTTTAAGGCCTTGCTCCAACACTTCTGTTAGACTTACAGCAATTACCAGTGACTGGTGCTGAGGGCAAGGAGCATGAATGATTTCCTCACATCAGCTGTGTAATTCATGATGTAAAAGTAATGCAATAATTAGGGCAAATTCAGTTGAGTGGGAGGGATAATTAGTTACTAAAGTGGATTCTCTGGCACTGTGAAGGAGTGAATGTGTAAGTTAGTTATGACTTCGAAATTTTGGAACCCTGGGTAAAATTTCCATGATTCAATTAACCACTCAACCAATAAACGTTTGTTATTTTATATATAATGTATATATATATATATAAATATAGACACACACATATACATATATAAACACACACACACACACACACACACATATATATATAATTTTCTACACTCTGTTCTAAGCACTAGGGACACAAATGAAGGCAAAAACAGTCCTTCCTCTCAAAGACCTTTTATTCTAAAGGGATAGATAACAGACATACATAAGATACAGGGAAAATGTAGAGTAGATGGAACTAGAAAAGATCTAGAGGAAGCAGAACTTGAAGCAGGTCTTAAAGGAAGCCAGAGATTCTAAAAGTTGGAAGTTGATGAGAAGGATATCCAAGAATGAGGAATAATAAGAAGTGGAAAGACAGATATAGGCAAAAACATAAATAGACCAGTAGTATTTGATTATAAAGGATGTGGAAAAATGGAAGATGAATAGAAAAATGGGAAGAAATCAACTTTTAAAGAGCTTTAAATGAGCAACATGAGACTTTTATTTGAACCTGGAAGTAATGGGGAGTCATTGGAGTTTACAGAGCAGGAGGGTAATAGATCTATGCTTTAGTAAAATTATTTTGGCGACTATGTGGAGGACAAACTGTAGTTTTAGTCAGGGACACCAATTTGAAGACCGTTGTAATAATCCAGATGGAAAATGGCGGCTGTGTGAGTGAAGAGAATGAGGTGTATTTGAGAGATCTAATAGAGAAATAAATTCCAAGATTTTTAAACTGATTGAGTTTGTGAGGCAAGTGAGAAAGAGGATGGCACTGATGATGTGAACCTGGGTGACTGCAAGGATTGGAATGCCCTCAATGGAATTCAGCCCAGCCCTAATTCATCCTGCCCTTGTTCCCACTTAGTCACTACTGACAGGCCCCCATGAGGCTGTACTTTATTCACCTATGATATGGAAATTGGAGGTCACATGAACTTGGTAAGGATGGAATATACTCTGAAGCTTCAAAAGGTGAGTGAATGATAATCAACAGGAAAGAATTAATTTTCTTTGGCTAAAAAGGTAAAAGTATAAAGAGCCATTTGGATACTGGGTGATGAGAAAATATAATTTGGCATTTAAGGTTTATGGAAATGAATACTTAAAGAATAAAAACAACACTGGCCAAAACAAATGTATGTGATGGTATTATAAAAGAAGCAAATAAATTAAAAGACCAAGAACTGAACAAAACAAGATAGTATAATCCTACTCTATTTTTTGACAGTCTTGGTAGCATTTGGATGTAATTTAAAACGTTCTTTTTGGCACAATTTCTATCACAGGATAAGGGAGATTAGAGGATTAATCTAAGCACGGTGATAAAAAATTATGGGATTAGAGCTCATCTAATCCACCCCTACATTTTACAGATGAGGAAAATGAGGCCCAGAAATAGGAAGTAACTTGATCAAAATTCCATAGATAGTAATCACTAGAACTGGGATTTGAATTCAGGACCTCTGATATTATAACCATCATTCTAGCCATTATTATGACATGACTTTCTGTTAAATTCATTACAAATAAAATATTATCTGAATGGTTAAAATCACTGGAAATGTTTTTATTCATTTTTTATTAATTAGGTACAAGTTCGGTTCTGTGAATTATACATTGTAGACATTAGAGCACATAGTTCACAAGGGCACAGACTATTTTTCCATTACCTTTGAAGCTCTGGCACTTAGAGTGCACTTCATAGATGTTTCATAAGTGCTTGTGGATTGAAATGATCGACACAATTCTTACCCTCAAAGATATTGCAATTTAAAGCAGATGGGAAAGACACACAGTACCTTCAAAAATAGCTTTTCTTGCTCTTCCCTTCAACTTACTTCTCAATGGATAGCTGGTCATACCCTTTATATCTCAGTGACTCTAAACTTCTGGAAATCATCATCCTAAGCACCCCTCAGGGCACTGTCCTATGCCCTCTTCTCTTCTGCTTCACTTGGTGATCTCATCAACTTTCATGGATTTAATTAGCCATCTCTAAATCGCAGTTCTCAGATCTTGACCCAAACTCTCTGCTAATCTCCAATCTCACATTTCCAACAGCCTTCCAGACATCTTGAATTGGATATCTAGTAGACATCTTAAACTCAATATGTCCAAAATAGAACTCATTATCTTTTTCCCAACACCTCTCTCACCTGCCACCTTCCCTGTTACTATAGAAGGCAACACTGTTTTCCTGATCCCTCTGGCAACCTAAGAGTCATCCTGGATTCATCACTATCTCTCAAGACTGCCCCCCCCCCCCCAGTTATCCAATCTATTGCTAAGGCCTGTTCTTATCATCTTTGCAACATTTCTCATGGAAGTCCCCTTTTCTCCTTGGCCATTCTCACCACTCTAATGCAAGACTTCATCACTTCATGCAAAAGCCAGCTGATAGGTCTGTCTACTTCTAGTCTCTCCCCATTCCAATATTCTCTCTATTCAAAAGCTAAATTGATCAAGTCTAATCAGGCCACAACCTAGTCAATAAATTCCAGAGGCTTTCTACTGCCTCCAAGATCAAATACAAAACTCACTGTTGGGAATTCAAAGCCCTTCATCACTTAGCCCCCTCCTGCCTTTCTAGTCTTCTTTGATCCAGTGACACTGGCCTCCTGTCTGTTCCAAGAACAATGCATTCCATTTCTTGGCTCTGGGAATTCTCTCTGGCCATCCCTCATGCCTAGAACACTCTCCCTCCTTCATACTGACTCCTCACCTCCCTGGCTTCCTTTAAGTCTCAACTAAAATCCCACCTTCTAGAGAAGGCTTTCCTTCACACGTCTTCATTCCAGTGCCTTCTCTCTCTGTCAATCATTTTCTATTCTTCCTACATATAACTAGTCTTGCATATTTTTATTGTTTGTCGTCTCACCTGCTATATTGTAAATGCTTTGAAGACGTATATTGACATTTGCTTTCTTTTTTGTATTCCCAGGGTTTAATATAGTGCATGGCACATAGTAGGTGCTTAATAAATGTTTATTTATTGCTTGATTGTCTCTGGTGGGCCTGTCTGTGTTTGTTTGCCCTGGGGGTACACAAATGTGAAGATGTCTGTCACTTCTTTTCTAAGAAGGATAGTTCAGCTTGGGTTAGTTTCTGCTCCTGGAGTGCCTTCTGGCCGTGGTGATTAGAGAAATTTTACTTTTAAAACTCCCAAGTCTCTGAGTGACTGTGGACATGCTGGAGATACCACTAAGTATAATGGTAGCCTTTTTTGGAGGAGAGGGACTGAACTTGCCTGCTGATCCATCTCATAGAAGTAAGATGCTCTGCTATATGCAATAATCAATAAAAACCTTCATTGAATTTTGTACTGCAATTATACAGAATTCCTTAAGGATTGGAGACAGATTTGAAAGCTAAAAAATTCAGACCCCTGACAAATTTAGTAACATATTTGTTGTTTTCTTTGTTCCCATTTGTTACCCTTGCCTCTGGGAACGTACAGATAAAATCACTAATCTCTAAGCAATAAATAATCAGTTTGCAAGGTCAGCTACACAGTGAGTAAAGTGTTTCTTACCCCTATTCTTTATTCCTTCTTGATTCTCAAAGATGCCAAAGTATAGATTTGACAGCTGTTGATACTTAAATCAGTGGCATTGACAGTGAGCCAACACTTGGCAAAATATGTCCCACAAATGGAAGTTCCAAGAGGTTCAAATCAGTATCCATGCTCCTGCTAATGGACATGAAAAGAAGAGATTGCCAGTTGTTCCCTATAATTTTATCCCATCAATTTTGGCTTCAGATATATGATTCCTGTGTCAGCTGTCTTTCATTTCTTTGGTGTTTGGTTTCCTGCAACTCATCTATTTAGAAAGCAGTTACTGCTAAATGGTAGGGCAAGTAGACAGGATAGCTTGGTCATGTTTTCTGTCCAGTAAGTCCCATCTTAAGTCAGTGAGAGACCCAGGAATTCTAAAACGTGTTAATGAATTTTGTCACTGGAACAGATTGTGCATTAAAGACATCATCAAGGATATTGACATGCAATGCACCAGTCACATAATGAGAGTGAAGAATAACAGATGGACATCTTTCCTGTTTGCTGTAGCATACATGAAATATTAAAAAATCCAAAGGAAGGCCTCTGAGGAATTGGATATGTTCTCTATGCATAATTTATAGGAATACATGGAAAATAACTGTATGGGATGAAAAAATGTGGAGGAGTTTGGCTCTGCATCCTTGAAAGGAGTGCCCTCAACAGATGCTGCCGTTGCTGACAAAGGATGAGAATGTTCCTGTCAATAGTTATGAGCATTGTTTAAAGATAACTGACATTTAGAGTTTCTGCCACTTGAGTTGTGCAAACATGCATGTATATGTTACTTAACAACATAAATGCTTTTAATTTGTGGGTTTGTTTTTCTTCTGTACATATTCTTTAGGCTCAGAATTTTAGAACGTTAAAATTGCAAGAGACTTTAGAACTCATTTCACCTAACTTTCTTGCTTAATCATTGGAGAAACTCTGGCTTCTCTGGTGTCTAGATATCCTGAGGAACGCAGTGGTTCCTATGGCTACTCAAAACAAATATTTGATTTAAAAATATTCATGGGGCCTTAAGTAGAAAGAAATAAAATGGTGAGGATAACATTCATGAGAATAAAATAAATGTAATGGGTCTGATATGAAAACAATGAAGTAAGGCATCCTTGGGCTAATAATAGGTACAAATTTTATCGTACTTTCAGTTTTGCAAAACACTTTTCATGTGTTTTTTCATGTTAAGCCATTTGATCCTCACAACAACCCCAAGAGACAGGAGCTATTATTAGCCCAATTTTATAGATGAGGAAACTGAGGAGGTTGAGAGAGATTAAATGGCTAGGAAATGTCTGAGGTAGGATTTGAACTCAGCTCTTTTAGACTCTACATCCATCTCTTTATCCACTGCATCACTCACCTGGCTAGCCCTTATTTTAAAAATAACTTCCAGTGGTCAATAAATTATGTCATAGTAATAAGAGAAAAGATGTTTTTATAGTTTTGAGCTCATCTATTTTGGGGAGGAAGGAAACCTGCCGGGCCACAGCATTTTTCAGACTTAGGAAAAGTTTCCCCCACTGAAGTCTCACTCTGCTCTCTCATCATGAGATGGGAGTGAGTTTGTGCTCTCCAGGGCAGTGTCAGAATCCTTCAAATGCTGCAAGTTCCTTTCAAGCACCTTTTCAGGCCTGGTGTGGGGCTATGTTTGGCCTTGCTAAATTCTGAGAGGCTCAGCAGCAAGCAGCAAGTTGGCCCCAAAGCGATGCACTTGCTTTGGTCCTATTAACTCACCAAGGGGGGGAGGGTTTGGCAGCACTGTCAGTGGCAGCATCATGCATATGATGAAATCATGGGTCCTTGAAAGGGAAAGCTATGAATAACTTAAAAATGTTAAGTTACCAAACCAAGACCTGTTTTCCCAAGTCCCAGGCATCCTCTTCCACTCACTAATTTGTTCTCCAGAGAGACAGCTCTGATACAGAGTAGAAACAACAATGGGCCCATAACAAAAGAGGAGATTTTGCAAACTTCCTACCTGACTGATCTTGGGAAAGTCACTTAGACTTTCCCAGCCTCAGTTTCCTTCTCTGTCAAATGTGATTAAGGAACTAAGGTTTGAAATTTTTGATTGTCCTATCCTATTTAGGGAATGGGATCTTCTCAACATTCTAATTAATAAAGCAATTAATATTTACAAAGAATGTATGAAATGATAGTATTCAGACCTTCTTCCCTTTGTAATTTGTTAGATTTTAACTTTTAAAACTTATGGTCATTTCAAGCCAGAGTAAAAGTTGCTTCACCAATTTGTTTTTAAAGCCTATTTGATGGATGAGTCCTCATTGAACCATCTTTAAACTTACTATAGATATGAAGGGACCCTTTCTTATCTCACAAGCTAATTTAGTTTCACAAAGTATGAACACATTTCTTGTGAACCAAGAATAAAGAGAATCTCAAAGTTGGCAGGGATAACAAAAGTCATAGGATCATAGATATTGATCTAGAAAGGAATTTAGAAGCCGTCAAGTTCAACCATCTTCATTTTACAGATCAGGAAACTGAGGTACAGGAGGGGTTGGGTGACTTGTCCATGGTCATACCGTGTTTCCCCGATAATAAGACCTATCCCGAAAATAATCCCTATTGAGATTGCTACTGTAGCGAAGGTGATCCCCTGCACTACATGCTACATTACGGTACCCTCTGTATGCACCGTTCCCCCCCCCCCCCACCGTGAAATGCATGCCGCCCTCCGAGCTGCATCCAATCAGAGCTGCAGCAGTGAGCGTGTCATCCCCAGTGATTTGCTTATTGAATAAAGGTACATTTTTTTGTTCACATTTACCTGTTTATTAAAATTGCTGTCAATGTTCATTAAAATAAGCCCTCCCCTGAAAATGAGCCCTCTGGTGTTTTTCTGTCCAAAAAAAAAAAATAAGACATTGTCTTATTATCGGGGAAACATGGTAGGACTAGTAAATCTCCAAGGAAGAATTTGAACTCAGGTTTTCTGATTTTAAGTCTGGTGCCCTATCCATTATACACTGACTTGCAAAAAAAAAAAAAAGTAAAGGTTCTCTAATTCAACCTTTATCCAAATGATGAATCCTGTCTATTGTGTCTATGAAAAGTGGTTATTCAACATCTTGAAGACTAGAAATGAGGGGCTCCCACTTTGGAACAGCTCATCATAAGGAAGCCAGCCTTTCATCCTGTTTTTTCCCAGTGGTACTTCCCTCTCCCCAACTAGCCTCCAGGGCCTAGCTCAAGTCCCAAGCCCTCTGGTAAGGCCTCTCTAATACCTCCAGCCCACTAAGCTCTTGCTCTCCTCTAAATTCCTAACATTTCCACCCACGCCCTCTCCTTTGGGAATTCGTCATATCCTGCCTTGTGACAGCTCTTATATTTCTGCCTAGTGCTATCTTCAGTGTTTCATGTGAATATGAATATTCTTCAATTAGACTAGAAGTTCCCTGGGAGGAAAGGGGCTGCATATGATACCTCTTAGCATTCCCCCCCACCCCCCCGCCCGTGGTGCCTAGCACTTTGCTATAATGGAAGCACGGCTGAACTTAGAGATATTAGATCTGAGTTCAATTCCCAGCTCTGACACTTACTACCTTTGTGACCCTACACAAGTCACTTTACTTACTGTCCAGGGCCTCAGTTTCCTCATTTGTGAAATGAGGCGGTTGGTCTAGATGGCTTCTGAGATAGCTCTAGCCTGATGATCTTATGACCTCCCTGGGCTTTAGCTTCCTTATCTATAAAATGAAAGGGTTAAACGAGACAGTCTGTGAGGTTCTTTCTACTCAATCCTATGATCCTGTGACCTCCTGGATCTCAGTTTTCTCATTTATGAAAATGATGGCTTAGATGGCCTCTGAAAGCCTTTCCATTGATAACTCTATGATCCTAAAACTTCTCTGGGTCTCAGCGTCCTCACCTATAAAGTCAGGGAGGGTGGACAAGATGACCTTTAAGGTTCCCTCCAGCCCCATTTTTTTTTGGAGGGGGGTAGGCAAGGCATTTAGGGTTAAGTGATTTGCCCAAGGTCACATAGCTAGTAAGTGTCAAGTGTCTGAACTCAGGTCCTCCTGACTCAAGGGCCGGTGCCACCTAGCTATCCCTAGCTCTGGATTTTTGATCCCATACTTCCAGGACCTGGGATTTGCTGGTATGGGACCTTGCCTCTATTCCCCCTGATCACAAACCCAACCTTATCTACATTAATAGATGACCTTCCAGCTTTGGGGGCTGAAAAATTCCCCTTCCCTGCAGTGTTTCTGGTGCTGAGCCTCTCAGAATTTATCTGGCCTGGTCTTTGGTGAAAAGACAGTTAGAGCCCATTTCAGGAACCCCATTTGTAGCCTTGCCAGTAGAGAATGAGCTATCTCAGCTTGCTTTGTGCTGCTGAGCCCTTCAGGAGCTCAGGCTCATATCATACCACAGGGAGACATTGCAGGTGGACTCAAAGGGGGTGCACATAGTTGGTGAAAAATAAAAATAGAGCAAATGAATGAACAAAAAGCATAATTATAATAATCTTTATATCTGCAGTAGAACCTGGAATGATGGTTTTTTTGGAGACAGAGTAGGAAGGGCAGATCCAGAGTAAAGGAAAGGCCAGGGGCGGGGAGATGGCAGATCTTTAGAAGGGGCTCACTCCTTGTTTTGCTCTGCATGCCTTAGATGTCATTTAGGCACCAGAATCGCTGCCTTCAGTGAAGCTTTGCTGGGAGGAGAGCCAGGAAGAGATTTGGCCGTTACTGACTGGTATTTATTATGGATGGATGATAAGTTGGGCCCAATACAGAACTCCTCCATTGCACCAGACTCATTTGGATTCTAGTTCACAGTCTGTCCAAGGTAGTCTGTTCCATACAGCACAGATTGAAATGCCTCACAGATAAATATCGATCAATTCTGTGGTTAGTTTCTTTTTAAACTTCAGTTCCCTTCTCTTGTTTTCCTTTGTCTTCTATTCCAGTCCTTTCCCCTGATTTTCCATACATAGGTCTTCCATTTCACTCTCCTGCTCAAAAACCTTCAATGGCTCCCAGTTACCTAGAGGCTAAAATTCTTAGTGTAGGAAAGCCTCCACATTTGGGCTCTAACCTACCTTTCCAGTTTTATTTCTTATTACTCCTTTTCATACACTTCTTATTCAGTTGTTTCAGTAGCATCTGACTCTTTGTGACCCTATGTGGCTTTCTTGGTAAAGATACTAGAGTGGTTTGTTATTTCTTTCTCTAACTCATTTTACAGATGAGGAAACTGAGGTGAACAAGGCTAAGTGACTTGCCCAGGGTCTCACAGCTACAAAGTGACTACCAAGCTGAGTCTTCCTGACTTCAGGCCTGGCACTGTATGTTCTATGTACCACCTAGCAGCACTCTTCTCCAGCTAAGGTGAGCCAGTCCCACCTTTTCTGTCTGCTTCTCATATGCTCTATGCTCTTCATAAGTACTAAACAGAAATGTAGGTAGTGGAATGATCACGAGACTTGAGTCAGGATACCTGGGTGTGGATCCCAGCTCTGGCACTTCCTAGCTGTATTACCACAGAAATCACCTAATCTTTTTTTCTGTGCCTCAGTTTCCTCATCTGCAAAATGAGGTATTACCTATTTCCGAGGGTTGTTATTAGGAAAGTGCCACCATCTAGTGGAAAGCATTTTCAATTTAGAGTCCAATAGTAGAATGTAAGCTCCTTGAGGGCAAGGATTGTATCAACTGGCTCTTTGTAATCCCAGTCCCTAGACTTGTACATAGTCTATGCTTAATACATACTTGTCCATTGATTGGTTGGTTGAGGAAGAGTAGTGCTGCTATTTATTCCATATGGGATTCTGGATAATTAATTTCTTCTCTTTAGGTCTCACTTTCCTCATCCATAAATGGAGGGGGTTGGGTCACTAAACTTCTTTCCAGCATTAAATTCTATTTCACTCATCCCTCCACTTCCACCTCTGTGTTTGGAATGCACTCCTTCCTTCTCTCTGCCGGTGGGAACGTTCTTCCTTCAGGGCCTCAAGAATGACCTCACCTCGAAGCCTTCTCTGAATGGTGCTGAAGGATTTCCCTCTCTTCCTGAGGTCTCAGAATCACAGCTAGATCGGAAAGGGACCTCAGAGGACATCTAATCTGATCTCATTTTATAGGGAGGCATTTTACTGAGGCCCAGGGAGAAGAAGTGATTTACCCAAGGCCACATAGGTGGCAGTACAATAGGGGAAGAATTTGAATCCAGGTCCTCTGGCCTCAGAGTAAGTGCTTCTTCATCTTAAAGTTTTTTGTCTAGATCCCTCTCATTACTCATATCCTACCTTATCTCATATCTGTCTGTACAATATCTTTCCTCCATATGAGGCTATAAGAACCTTGAGGACAAGCCCTTGGGGCTTTGCATCTTTCCATCTCCAGTCCTAGCACAGAGTAGGCTCTTAAGTAGCTTTTTGTGGGATTGAATAGAAGTAGTGACCCAGAAACAGGACAGTCAGAATTCTGGGCCCCTGGCAGGTGGCAAGGCTGTCTGCTTGAGCTGCAACCAACTGGATCAACCACATTTTCTGCTCCAGGATGAATGGCCTGTGGAAAAATATGGCATCTTCTCTCCACAGATCTGGGTCTGCTCTAATTATGCCTGTCTGGATGAGTAATGATAAGGAATGTGCCATTCAAATAGATACTTAGCATTTATTTATTAAGCACCTACTATGTGTTGGGCATTATGCTAAGTGCTAGGGATTCAAAGAAAGGCAAAAGGCAATTTCTATTTTCAAGGAAACAACTGTGCACAAATAAGATTCCCTCCACCCCCCCCCCCATTTTCAGGTTTTCTTGGCAAAGATATTGGAGTAGTTTGCCATTTCCTTCTCCAACTCATTTTACATATGAAGAAACTGAGGCAAACAGGGTTAAGTGACCTGTCCAGGGTCACACAACTAGTGTCTGAAGCCAGATTTGAACCCAGGAAGATGCATCTTCTTGACTTAAGCTCCAGCACTTTAACCACTGCATCACCTGACTGCCTTCACAAACAAGATATTTATAGGATAAATTGAGGCTAATCTCAGGGGGAAGGTCCTAAGATTAAATAGGACTGGGAAAGACTTTTGGCAGAAGGTGCAATTTTAACTGAAACTTAAAGTCAGGAAAACCAGGAGGTGGACCCTGAAATCTTTATTTTTACATGGAGTGCACTGGGTTGGGGTGAGAATGAGATAACCTGGATAGATTGTGTCTAGTCACATATCAGGTTTGGGGATCTGAGTGTGCAGCCTTCATGTTTCTAGTCTCTTTCTTACACTTTGAACCACACAGGGTGAATGAAGTAGAATGCGTGCTCTATTTAGAGTCAGAAGACATAGGTCCAAATTCCAGCTTCGCTACTTACAATATGTGTGACTTGGGCATGTCCCTCTCAACTCATTGTCTTCAACTCTAAAATGAGGGAGTTGGGCTAGATGGCCTCAAAGACCCCTTCTAGTTCCTAATCTACAAATTAATGAATAGAGTTTTGGGTGACACATGTAATAACTGGTTTCATGTAGTGCTTTGAGGCAATGTGATGTAGTGTCTGAAAAACTAGCCTTCCAATCAGAGAGATGTTGGCCTCTGACACCTGCTGGAGGAGTGACCCTAGTAAAGTCACTTAATGTCTAAGTCCTCTAGACAATTTTCAAGGCTCTCAGTTGCAGAACATTCATCAATTGATTTGCATTGTAAAAAAACTTGTAAAAAATTTTTGCATTGAAAAAGCATTGTAAAAAACTCCCTGGCAGTTCTTCACTCTGATGAAAATCAGACTTGGACCTAAGTACATAGATAATCCTTTCAAGTTTTTAGAGCACTTTACATTATTATCTCATTAGATGCTCTCAACAACTCTGTCAGTCAGGTACTGTAGGTAATATTATCCCCATGTTACAGAGGAGAAAACTGAGTCAGGGAGGGTGACTTACTGAAGACAGCAGAATTAGACCTTAAATTCAGGTCTTCTTACCCTCATTCTAGGGCTTCTTCTACTAGGTCTCACTGATATAGAAAGAAATCTCTAAATATCTTACCCTAGAGTCATTATATTCTGTTGCACAATTAATTAACCCAGTAATTTTGCTGTGGATCTGTCCCTGGAACTGGAAGACTGGAAGAGCCTGGTATATTCCTGCTGTGATGAAACATTTACATAGTAATTTCTTCTTATGGGGAATCCTCTGGGACTGTGATTTCATCAGTGCAGGGGGACTCCTGGTGTGGAAAACTCTTCCACTTATACACATCAACAGCTCATTGGCAGCTAATAGTCCTAACTAATTGCCCGGGATCCTGAGATATTACAGAACTCATATGTATGTCAGAGGCAGTACATAAATCCAAGTATTCCTGATGTTAAAGCCAGTCTTCATTGACATGTTGCCTCCAATATTCATGTGTACACACACAAACACACACACACACAACCATCCATGGAACAAACGCCCATATTTTTTATACCAGTATTCTTATAATGAGAGGTACAGAACTGTAGTTTCAGAAGAACTGAAAATGAATATTACCCAGCAGTAATGCCATAGGGCAATGGGAAGACAAATGGCAAGCATGTATAGGCTATCATGACCTACAAAGAAGGAATTACAAAAAGACAATCAGAGCAAAAGAAGTAATGAAATGTGTGGACAGAAAAAAAAATGAACCTGGCTATGTGGTGAGAGTGAGGATTCTTTGGAGTTCTACTGGGATCTTTTCAACGTCAAGAAAAATAGATGAAAGCACCAGCATGTTGGGTACATCATGGCAATGTTATGGGAAGACATGAATAGGATCCACAAAGGATGGTCAGGCATCAATGATTATAGTCTATCTTATTGTATTACTCATATCAATGGGATTGCAGATCCATTTGAAAATTGAGTGTGTATATGAATGTGTGTATATACATATATGTATGTATATGTGTATGTATGTATATATGCATACACTTATTATTCAAACTAAGGATGGAACCTTGCGTGTATGTATTTCACGTTTGCCTTTGTAGTCCCCCAGTGCTTAGCACAGTTCCTGGCATATAGTTGGTGCCTGATAAATGTTTGTTTCTTATATGATTAAATAATTTACAAAGATCTGAACTTTATAACAACTGTGAGGTGATCATGAAAGGTTTCATTATCCCAATTTTGGAGATGAAACTGAAGTTCATAGTGGCTAAGTGGCTTCTCCATGGTCACATAGCTAGTAGGTGCCTGAGGCTGAATTCAGACCTAGGTGTTATATACTCCAACTGTGATAGAAAAAGAGGTGAGAAAGAAGGAGACTTTGAGCCTCATGAAGTCCAAAAATACTGTTAACTTCCTCTTCCATCGGGTCCACCTTTACAGGTCTTTTATGAAGCCATTGAATTATATTAGTTAGCCCCATTCCTGGTGCTTTAATTACTTGGGTGAATGAGGATGACTTTGAACTCCAAGTTCTTGGCACCACGTGGCCTCTCTGAAGAGTGACAAAGAGGGACTATTCCAAGCACAATTGTTCTTGAGCCCCAGAAGCACAGAAGGATTTCTTTGATGAAGAAGCCTATACCAGAATATGATGCCAGATCTGGATTTCTCTTAAGGCCAATAGTCATATCAAGGTTTGCTTGAGAGTTGCAGGTATCCTGAACAGCACTGTAGCTCTGATTACACTGGGACCTCCAAAGGTCTTAGTTGTACAAATGGGCTTTGCATGTCAAGGAGGGTTTCTGAAGCCATGGGGCAAGAAGAATGACCAACCTTCATGGGAAAGGCTATGGCTGCTTTGGGAAAAATGTCCTATTTCTCAATAGTAGACAAGATGTTTATATGAGTAGGATTTGTGAATATTTGACTGGCCCTACAATTAAGTTCTAGATAAAATGATTCAGAATGAGGAAAATCATATAGGAAATCAGACAGTTGGACTCTAAAGAACACCATGAAGACCCAGGTAGATCATTGTGATACAAAGGAATGGAAGATAGATTCCAATTACTTTATATTAAACTTATAAAACCAAGTCATTAGCTACAAAACAGGCAAACCAACAAAATCAAAACCATATAGGAATACATGAATCATCTCTCTGAAAATCACTCAGGCATATGGGAAAGTCCTGTACAATTATAGAATTACAGTGAAAAGTAGATTCCAGCCAGTCATTCGACATAAAATATCCAGATATTTGTTGCCAAGGAGCTCAAATATCTGAATGATTGGCTGAATTTTTCACTTTTCCTCTGAATCCTTTCACATCTGATCCATATATCCTTGGTTGATGAGATTTGATCATGGAAAAGTGAGTCATGGTTCACTTGGGGAGCCCTCTTTGTTCGTATAGGTGATGAGGATCTATTTAATGTCTGCCGAGACCCTTTATCCAAGAACCTCTAAAAGCTTGAAATGAAAATCTCAAAAGTAGAATGGAGGTTCAGGAAGAGAACAGAGAATTTAATTCATTCTATTCTACTAAAGACTTGGTGTCTGATTCATTGACAGAGAATGCCTTTATGTATTTATGTAATGGTTTAGACAATGTAAGGAAAAAGAAAATACTTAGATTCTGTTCCCCAAATTCTGACAACAGTTGCTGACAAAACTTGTGCAAGTCTTTTAATCTTTCTCTCCCCCATGTGGGATAATCAATGCTCTACCCCCTACCATACTCATCAGAGCTGTGAGGATTAAGTTCTGGGAACCTCTGGCAAGAAAGGAACTTACACAGTACAATCAATCAACACTAATTCAACAAGCATTTATTAAGAGCAGGAAACTAGTGTTAGAGATGAACACTGAAGTGACAGATAGCCCCAACTCAAAGCATTTATTAGATATTTAAAAAAGAAATTTAAAAAATGCTAGGTTAGGAAACTCTCCCTTCTCCCAACCCCATTCCCCTTAAAAAAGAAGTCTTCAAGAAGCAATGGCCCCTGGGCCCACTAGTTTAATTTTTTAAAATAGTATTTTATTTTTTGTCATTACCCATAAAGGCTTTTTTTTTGCCTTTTAGAGGGGAATTGGGGTTAAGTAATTTGCCCAACGTTACATGGCTAGTTTTTTTGTGTGGGTGTTAAGTGTCTGAGGCCACAACCAAACTTGGGTCCTCCTGACTCTGAGGCTGGCACTTTACTCACTGCACCACCTAGCCACTCTCACATAAAGACATATTTAACATTAATTTTTAATAAAATTTTGAGTTCCAAATTTCCCCCTTCCTCTCCCCTCTCTAAGAAGGTAAGTAATTTGATATAGGTTATATATGTGCAATCATATAAAACCTATTTCCATATTGGTCATGTTATGAAAGAAGAAACCACTTGCAAAACAATTACAATTTGCAAAAGGAAAAACACACATATACACACAATGAAGAAAATGAAAATAGCATGCTTTAATTGGCATTCAGACTCCATCAATTCTTTCTCTGGAAGTAGACAGCATTTTCCATTGTGAGCCTTTTGAAATCATTGCATTGCTAAGAAAAGTTGTCAGTCATAATTGATAATCACACAATGTTGCTGTCATAGTGTACAATGTTCTCCCGACTTCCATCAGTTCATCTAAGTCTTTCTAGGTTTTTCTGAAATCTGCCTGCTAATTATTTCTTATAGCACAATAGTATCCATCATATTGATATACCACAAGTTGTTCAATCATCCCCCAATTGATGTGCATCCCCTCATTTTCCAGTTCTTTGCCACCACAAAAAGAGCTGCTACAAATATTTTTTGTACAGGTAGGCCATTTTCCCTTTTTCATTATCTCTTTGCAGATCTTGTAGTCTTATTGCTGGATAAAGGATATGCACAGTTTGATTGCCCTTTGTCCCTATAGTTTTCAGAAAGCAATGTGGTGTAATGGATAAAAGGATGGCTTTGGAGTCAGGAAGATTTGGGTTCAAATCCTACCTTTGATACACACTGACTGTGGGACTTTGGGCAAAGTTGTTTAACCTCTCAGTGTCCCAGACAACTCTTGAAGACTAGAAATTGTAGATTATCTACATTGTTAGTGGGAGTTTCTACATAACCTAAACTGATTAAGTCTTACATCTAAACCAAAAATCAACCAAGACAAAACCTCCTAACTAACTCATTTATAAGGCCAAGTGTCATTTCAATGAGTCATTTGGTAATTAATATCTTGATGTAATGAACAGAAAGCTAATCACAGGTAAGGATGAAGAAGGAATAGCTATTCTGAACCTCAAGCTATATTATAAAGCAACTATCATCAAAATTGTTTGCAACTGGTTAAGAAAAGAAAAGTAGATCAGTGGAATAGACTAGGTAAAGGAGAATCAGAAATAATGGAACTCAATAATCCAGTGAACAAATCACGTCAGAAAGAAATACCTGTTTGATTAAAAAAAACTGTTGGAAAAATTGGAAAGTAGTCAGGAATAAATTAGGCTTAGATCAACACTTGACACTATTATTCCACAATCATTTCAAAATGCATTCATGGCCAAAATATTAAAAATTAGAATATAACTAGATCATATACCTTTCATAGCTTTAAGCAGGAGATGCATTCTTAACCAAATGATATACATAATTACAAAATATAAAATAGATATTTTGATTACATAAAATGGAAAAGATTTTGCACAAACAAAATTAATGCATCTAGTACAAGGAAGGGAAGTGGAAAAATAAAAACAAATTGTATCAGATTTCTTAGACATGGCTTGGTATCCAAGATATATAGTCAACTAACAGAAATTTATATTACCAAAAGCATTTCTTAATAGCTAAATGGTCAAGGGATATGAATAAATAGTTCCCAAAGGACGAATTAGAAACTTTTGACAATCACTTGAAAGAATACCCCAAATCACCAATAATAAGAGAAATACAAACCAAAACAACCCTGACATTCCACCTAAGTCTCAGAAAAATGGCAAAGATGTAAAAAAAAAACCTAATTAATGATGAAAGATTTGTGGAAAGATAGGCACACAAATGCATTATTGATGGAGCTGTTAATTAGTGCAACCATTTTGTAAAGCAATTTGGAATTATGCAATTAAGATGACTAAAATGTCCAGACCTTTTAATCTAGAGATTCCATTACTAGATATATATCCCAAGAAGATCATAGATAACAAGAAAGTTCCCATATATACCAAATTATTTATAGCAGCACTTTTTGTAAAGAACTAGAAACAAAGTAGATGCCCCTCAACTGAGAAATGGCTTAACAAATTGTGGTTCATAGATGTAATTGGAATATTACTGTGCTGAAAACAATAATGAACATGCTTAATATAGGGAAGCATGAAAAGACTTATATCAACTGATGCAAAATGAAGTAAGGCCAAGAAAATAAAATGAACAATGACTACAGCAATGTGAATAGAAAAAAAAACAGTGACAAACAATTGAACGAAAGTTGTAAAATTAAAAAGAATAAGTAGTCCCAAAGAGGAGATATGAAAAGATACCTCCTCCAGCTCTTTTGCAGTTTTAGAACACTGTATGTAATGTAAATTTTTGATATATTCATAGATTTTTATGAAGTTTCTCTTTTTCCTTTCTTTTTAAAATTCTTTATTATGAGTGATGACTCTCTGAGAGAGGGGAGAAAGGACACAGGTGAAATCTAAACAATATGAAAACAAAACATATTAATAAAAATCTATTTTTTTGAAAGAAAGTTCAGAATCCAGAAAACTTGGTCTCAAGTCAGACTGACTGTGTGACCCTGGATAAATCAACTGGACTCATTGCTCCAGGCAACTCTTTAGGACTAGAAATTTCAAAGCAATTGATTTTTACATCTTACAGATGAGGAAACTGAAGCCTTCCATCAGGGGTGGGGAGATGTTGAGGCCATGGGTTCCACACTCCTGCCTTCGATATGTGCACAAGGTCCCACAGAAAATAAATGACAGAACTGTTTTTGAACCCAGGATATCTCATGCCAAATCCAGGACTTTTCCCACTATTGTCCCTCCAGGGAAATTTTGGGAAACTATCATCAGCTCCAAAAGGATCAACCAATCAATGGTAAAGTAGGAACTTATATTCTTATAAGAGGAACAACATGTACCCATATAAGTATAGAGAGAATAAATATATATAAATAAATATATAGAGAGAATACATATAAATATATACATAAATATATATTTATATACATACATATATATACACATATACACACACAGAGAGACAGAGAGAATACATATAAAAATAAAAAGAATACAAAGTAGTTTGGGGAAGAAGTACACTAACAGCTGGGGGGGGGGGACAGGAAAATCTTCCTGAAGAAAGCACATTTGAGTCATCTTGAAGGAACCAGGGATTCCCACAAGTGGAGATAAGGAGAGAGTACACTGTAGTCATTCCAGGGGTGTCCCTGCACTGCAGGGAAAGTACAAAGAAGGGAATGTAGAAAGGGAGGGGAAAGGATGGAGAGTTCTGAGTGAGCACAAGTAGTGTGAATACAAGCATGACAGGCAAACTGTATGCCCTCTGGGGAGACTGCTCAGGGCAGCTTTCACTGTTAGAACTCACAAGGTCTGCCTGATGAGATTGGGAGGGGTGGGTAGGACACGCTGCTTAGGGCACATATTGCTGTCAGTTATGCATAGTTTCTTACCTTGCTTCTAAGTCTAGGGTTCTAACTATTATGCAACACTCTAGTTCCTTTCTGGCTCTATATTCTAAATGAGTGATGACTCCATAGTTGTAACCACAGTGTGCCAAATAAATTGCACCAACCTGGGTATGCTGATTTATGCAGCTTATTTCTGATTGGATTATCAAAGGTGCCTCACATTGGCTCACCCTAGCTTGGAGTGGTTGGTTGGAGTAATGGTTTCCTTGGTGAACTCTTGAGTATGAAGAGTTGCATCTCTGGCAGTGGGGGGGGGGCAGGATGGAGCCACTCACAGTCAGTCTTCAGTTTCAGCAGAGTGGGATATCTCCTGGTTGGACTTTGTGTGCCATAGCATATCCCGGAATCAGGGACAAGGGGATGATATAATAAGCTGGCACATTCCTTGACTCTGTCCCTTATTATCATACCAATCAATAAGTAAGCTTCCTTTGCTTCTCTCCTTTGCCTACACAAGCCATTTAGTACTTTGGCTATACCATATGAATTGGCATGGAGACCAGTGAAGTTTAAGCACCATCTTAAGAGAAAAGGATAAGAATTCAAAATGACCTTGGGAAGGTGGAGAAATGGTCAGAAACAAATGGGAGGATATAGTTCTATTTCTAGAACTATAGCCACAGATTACCCTCAGGCTCTGAGAGGCTCAGGCCACTAAACATGGCAGAGTGTTTTGACAGTGGAAGGCTGGTTAATTACAGTGGCAATCTAATTATAAGGTTTCCCTGTAATTGATTCTTTTTCAACTGTATAGAAACTTCCCTGGATGTGCATTTGCTCCTGAATCACAAGAGAACTGGGACCAAATCTTGGGGGGTCAGGTACTGATAACTACCCGGAAGAACTCTTCAATTGCATGCTGAGGAAAGACTGGTATAAATAATAGTTTTTTTAAAAAGAAGATTCTTAGTACAAGAAAGTTTACCTGCCAATATTATAACTGAGAATAGACTATACACATATCACACAAAATGTGCCTCTTAACACATCTTATCAGAAGTGGGGGCCAACTTTTCCAAGACTTCAGGTAGTGAATTTAAAGGTTCTGAGCCATCTAGAGCAGGGGTGTGGGGAAGCTTCAGCCTTGAGGTCATATGTGCCCCTTTAGGGCCTTAAGTGCAGCCCTTTGGCCGAATACAAACTTCACAGAACAAATCTCCTTAATAAAAGAAATTGTTCGGTAAAACTTGGACTCAATCAAAAGGCTACATCCAAGGGCCTAGGAAGCCACATGTGGCTTTGAGGCCACAGATTCCCCAACCCTGAATTCTAGAGAGCAGGAGCTCAATTTGAAAATGTGACTGTGATCATTTGATACTCTTCACAATTAAGATATTTCTGTGGTTGGCTTGAACCAAATTACTTCAACTCTATTTTGTATTGCCTCATCTGTGACCATGTTGTTCCCACCAGGAGAATCTCACTACCTTGAGGACAAGAACCAATCTAATTTTTGTCTTTGTAGCCCCAGCACAGAGAAGAGTGCCTGCCAGCATGTGGAGGCAGCAGAGTATTGTGGAAACAGCGCTGGCTCTCTATCAAACGATTTGAGTTCAGATCTTCCCTCTGACTCTTCCTGTGTGAATCTGAGCAAGTCATTTAACGTAGTAGAGTCCATTTTCTTTTTTTTTCTATAAAATGAATGGATTGGACTAAACAGCCCTTGTAAGTGTCTTCCAGCTCTGGATCTATTATCCTATGAAAATAGTAAGTGCTTAATTCATGCTTGCCAGTTGAATTGAAGAGAACCAAATGAAAATATTCTTTGTTCAACCTCGTCCCAAGGTTTTATTCAACTTTTTTTTTTTTATATGGTAAGCTTTTTATTCAAGTGTCTTGTTGTGGTCTTTGCAATCTGACTTCTAAGTCCATTAATTCAACTGAAACTGCTCCCTTCAAAGTTAACAATGATCTCTTAATTGTCAAATGTAATGTGTTTTTCCCTTAATCTTCATTCTTCTTGGCCTCTCTGCATCATTTTACACTGATAAACACCTTCTTCTTCTGGACACTCTTTCCCTTCTGGATTTTCATGGTACTACTTACTCTCTAGTGGGTTCACCTCCTACCTATATGTTCCTTCTGTCTTCTTTGCTACCTCATATGTATCATGCTTCCTAATGAGATATCCCCAACTTTCCACCATGGGCCCTCTCCTATCCTCCATTTATTTTTTTCTCTTGGTAACCTCATCAGCTCTTATGGGATTAACTATTATCTCTATTCAGTTACCTCATTGGTACAAATAGCTAGTCCCAGGCTTTCCCCCATCTTCAGTCCCACATCAACAACTACCTATTAGACATCTGTTACTAGATGTCCTTGAGACATCTTAAACTCAACAAATCTAAAACCGAGCTCATTGTCCTGTCTAAACCAGGAATTCTCAAACTTTTTATTTCATAAACTCTTCTAGCAGTACAATAAAACCTACAGACCTTTTCAAATGCATAAAATAGAATACCTAGGATTACCAAAAACCCAATCATATTGAAATACAGCTATTAGAATATTAAAAAAAACACCAAGGCTACAGACCCCAAGTTAAGAAGCCCTGCCTTGACCTCTTCCAAACTTTCTTACTTCCAACAAAGGTACCATTATCCTTCCAGGGTCTTAGGTTCATAACCTTGACATTATCCTGGAATGCTCCCTCTTCCTCCCCCACATATCCAATCAGTTGCCAAATTTTACCATGTCTACCTTCAAAACACTTCTTGCATCTGACTCCTTCTCTCTACTCACATAGCTACCCACTTAGTTGAGACCCTCATCACTTCTCACCTAGATTATTACAATCTTCTAATCAGTCTCCCTTCCTCAAATCTCTCCCCACTTCAGTCCATCCTACATGCTGCTATCAAAGTAATTTTCTATAAGTACATATATGACTTCCCTACTCAATGAACTCCAATGGCTTCCTATTGCCTCTATGAGAAAAGTAGAAATTCCACTGTTTAGCTTTGGAATCCCTATACAACCTGGTTCTACCCTATCTTTCCAACCTCATTAGATATTACTCTTCTTTCACTATTCAATCCAGCCCAACTGACCTGCCCTCTGTTTCCCCCATATAATAAGCCATTTTTCATCTCCAAGCCTTTGCACCAGTTTGGCTATACCCATATGCATTCCTTTTACCTTCATCTGATCGAATCTCCTTTCTTTAAGGTGAAGTTCAGGCACCATTTTCTGCATGAACTCTTTCCAAATCCCCCCCAACTGCTAATGACCTCCCTTTCTAACTATCTTGAATATGTGTGTACATATGCTATATATGTCTACATATATTTTGTATTTATGCTTATACAAATTTACATGAATTATATCATGCACTAGAATTACCCTGATAATAGATATTATTTTGTTCTTTGAACCTTTATTCCCAGGGCCTCTCACAGTGTTTAGAACATAGTAGGTTCTTGATAAATGCTTTTTAATTGATTGAGATGACTCTGAGTTCCCCAAAAGTAGAGCAGCAGAGCACAAACTCTGGAATCGCCTGTCAAACTGGAAAATCTTTGTGGAAAGGTCAAGCAACAGACTGAGGACTAGGGTAACTAAAAGTGGAAGGGCTTGTCACAGAAATCCATCAATAACAAGTACCTATTAATCACCTACTGTATACAGGCATTGTGCTAAATGCTTGGGAACACAAACATGAAAATGAAGTCATCTTTGGCCTCATGAAACTTCTTTTTTGTTGAAGAAAGTAACACACATATACATATATGATGCACATATACATAAATGTTATATAGTTATACACAGGTCTTATTCATATACATGTGTATGCACAGGTATGTGTATGCACATATGCATTGTATACATGAGATCCAGGTGGCTTACATGACTTGTAATTTAAAGGTATATGCATATATGCACATATACACGTATTTTAAAAGACATACACACACAACACACACACACACACATATATATATATATACAAGGTAGATAGATAGACAGATCGATAGATAGATACATACATACATACATGCATGCATGCATGCATATATACCCATGTGCACACACACATACAGGGCAGTGTAGTAGAATTATTTGCAGCTTTGGAGTCTGAGAACCTAGGTATTCAAAGGAAGTCTTCAAGTAGAGATTGGATGATGATATGTTGGGTGTGTTATAGAAGTCAAATAAATGGCACAATGGATAGAGCCCTAGATTTAAGAGTATGAAAGATATGAATTAAAATCTGGCCTCAGATACTTAGTAGCTATGTGACCCTGGCTAAGTCACTTAACTGTGATCTATATAATTTTCCTCATCTGTAAAATGGGAATAAATAGCAGCACTTGCCTCTCTATGTTGTTGTGAGGAACAAAAGATACAATATTTTTAAAGTGCTTAGGACGATGCCTGGAACATTGGAAGAATTTTAAAAATGCTTGGTGTTTGTAATGGCTTGCTTTGTGGGGTTTAGTGTGTATTAGATGGCCATCAAACACTGAGATTCTGTGAATTATGACTTGTAATTTGTTATCTAGTGACCTTGGACAAATCACTTAAGCTTTCTGGGTTTCATATTCCTTCTATATATAATTAAAGAGCTGCATTGGATAATCTCCAAGGTCTCTTCCAGAATTAAATCTACAATTATATGAAAGGTGATGAATTTTTTTTCTAGTTATAGCAGCTCAGGAAATCCATCTGCTAAGGTGAGGAGGGCTGATGGTTTATGATGTTAGAGAGAGTAATAGGAATAATAATACTAGCAGTTAACATTTATATAGCACTTTAAGGATGGCAAAACCCTTCACATATGGCACCTCACTTAATCCTTACAATAGTCCTGTGGTGGAGGTATTATTATTATTATCTCCATTTTACACATGAAGAAACTAAGGCAGAGAGAAGTTAAGTAACTTGTTCAAGGTGACACAAACAGGAATTCAAATTAGGATTTGAACTCGTCTTTCTGTTTCCAAGGCAACTTTGTCAACTGTGCCACTCTGCAGCTAACTCTATGTTAGATTTCATCCACATTGATGAAAGCACAAATCTTTCAAAGAGTTCAAGAAGGATTTCCATCAGAGTTTATACAAGGTAGGGCACAACATTAACAATTACTTCTACTATAACTGAGCCTATTTTAAATTAGGATGGGGATATTGAACACCTTACTCTTCTTTTCTTGCAAATTCTCTAATTCCATGGAAGATGAGGTAGGTGCAGCGAGATGGTGCAGTAGACATAATCCTGGACCTAGTAGCTAACAAGCTATGTATTTTTGTTGTTTAGCTGTTGCACTCATGTCTGACTCTTTGTGACTCTACTTTGGGTTTTCTTGGCAAAGATATTGCAGTGGTTTGCCATTTCCTTCTCCAGCTCCATAGAGATGAGGAAACTGAAGCAAACAGGGCTAAGTAACTTACCCAGGGTCACACAGCCAGTATGTGTCTGTGATTTGAGCTCACGATGATGAGTCTTCCTGATTTCAGGCTCAGCACTTTATCCACTGCCCCACCTAGCTGCTCAAGCTGTCTATACTCCAGCTCTGAAATTTCCTTCTCTCATAAGTAAATGTATGTAATAGCAAGTGATTTCAGGCTGCCCTTGAATAGGCCCTAGGATCCATCTTTAAATAGGTCACAGTGATGATGTATTTCTTATTTATGTTCTTATTTTGAGATGGAGGGGACATTAAAGGGCATCTCATTATACAGATGATGAAACTAAGGCCCAGAGTACTTTATCTTTTTAAAAAATAATTTTATTTACATCTTATAGTTTAATATCACCTACATTTCCCAATGGAGCCTTCCCCTCCCCTTTCAGAGAAGTATCCCTTAAAATAATGAATAAAAAGGAGACACAATGTGCAGTAAAACTATTCAATGTGTCAAAATATGATTTTAATTGTATCCTTCCACATCCTTAGTCCTTTTCCTCATCAAAGAAGCAGGTAGAGGCATCTTCCCATAGCCTAGAGATGTTTAATGACTTGGTCAAGGTGAAATATAAAATGACTAATGGAAGCAGAACTAAAAATCCAAGTCTCTTGACTCCTGGTGCCATTGCTTCTTTCATTACAGCATTACAGTGTTCCTTATAATTTCTTCTAAATCACTACTATTATGAATTAATGTTGTTCTAGATAATAATGTGTCTTTACATAATACTTTAAAGTTTGCAAAGCACCTTATAGAAATCTCAGCAGAGTGGCTCCATGGTGGTAGAGAAACCCAAGTGATGGGTTTGGAGTCCAGGAAGACTAGATTCTTAGTACCTTGTTGTATGACTCTGGCTAAGTCACCTTACCTCTCTGAGGCTCAGCATCATTATCTAGAATTCAATTTGATTCAATTTAAAACATTTATTAAATGTCTACTACATGTCAGGAACTGTATTAACTGCCCAGAAAAGGAAACTGATAAGGAAGGGAAGCACCTTGTTTCATGGAACTGAAACTAATCAGAGCTCCTGATGGAAAGTAATGAGTTATCTGGAAAGATCTGATCCCAGCCCTCTATAAAGGAAAGCTTTCAGAGAAGTTTAGGACTCCACCCTTCAGCCCTTCAGTTAGAGGGAGAGGAGGCTGAGGTGAAGGAGTGTGACTATTGAAACCTGGGGATGAAATTTGGAGTGATCAGTTTAGGCTAGGAAGGACATCTACGTTGCTTGATAATTGTACCTGCCTCTTAGGAACAAATGAGATCATTTCTGTTAAATTGAATTGCAGATTCATAGTAATAGCATAGTAAGATATTTTATTATGTAGTAATATATATATATAATTTATAATATTGTAATAATTTTTTTTAAGTGCTTCAAGACTTTTGGGATACCTCTTATCATTTCTTTGTAACTACCCTGTGAGGTAGAGCCTGCACACAGAATCATCCCTATTATGCTGCTAAAGGAAACAGACTCAGAGAGATGAAATTACTTACCAATTACTTACAACTAGCAAGCATCAGAGATGGGATTCATAGCAAGCCTCTCCTCATTCCAAAGGTTGTCCTCTTTATACTCATTTCACTGTCTGCCCTCTGTTACCCCTAATGCCCCAATGAAAATGGAAATCTTCTATAAACGAATCGGATATTTAATCTTCATAACAAATATCCTGCTATCTGCAAACATCTAAGTAATGAAATGGGATGTCCAGTTTTTAGCTAGAATTTTGTATAGGAAAAGAAAAAATGAAACAGAGATTTAAACAATCTAGCAAGGAGTAAACAATCTAGCAAGCAATCCAGGTGGAACAATAAATAGAGCACTGGATTTGGAGTTGGGAAGACCTGAGTTCAAATCCTGTATTAGGATACTTATTAACTGTGTGGCTCTGGGAAAGTTATTTAACCTTTGTCTGGCTCAATTTTCTCATCTTCAAAATGGGGATAAGCACCTACCTCCCAATATTGTTGTCTCATGAGACAATATTGGTAAAGTGTTTTGCAAACCTTAAAGCCCTATAGAAATGCTAGCTATTATTATTATAGCCATTTACGAAAATAACTTTTATTTTTATATATAAATAAAATAAATTTATTATATTATATAATAAAATAAATTTATATATAAATAAATAAGATAAACAAATAAAAAATAACTTCAGAAGAAAGCCATTTAGGTTTCACTGGTGACCCTGATCATAATTGTGACCTTATATAACACACACACTTTCTGTCTTTATGTGTGTATGCATGTACATATGTATGTGTGTATGCATATACACATGTATATATAGATAGTATGTATCATGTATATACATATACACTATATAAAATAACTGTGTGGCCTTGAAGAAGTCACTTGAGGTCTTTGACCTCCAATTCCCTCCTATAGAAAAGCTCTAGTAGAATGTGAAAGTCCCTTGAGGAGTGGGACTGTTTGGTTTGGGTTTTTATATCCCCATCAGCTGGCACAATATCTGGCATCTAGAAGGTGCTTAATAATAAATGCCTGCTGAACTGAATCAAATTGAATGAAGAGGTCAGTTTGTATGATTTCAAAGGTCCCTTCCATCTCTGAAATTTTGTGTTCCTAAAACAGAATTAACATTCCAATATTTGCTAAACATTCTGCAAAAAAAGCACAGAAATGCTAGGGAAGTAGAAGCCAGAAGATCCCTAGAATTACTCTGGAAATGCAAACAATTCTGGTAGGACCAAAGTGCTGGGGAGAGCAAGATCAAAACTACCCAGGGAATTCAGGATACTGAGAGAGACAGAGAGAGAGAGAGAGAGAGAGAGAGAGAGAGAGAGAGAGAGAGAGAGAGAGAGAGAGAGAGGTAACTCACAAATCAAACATTCTTCCTCAACTTGTGATTTCACTGATACAGAGAACTCCTTTCTGGTTAAGGAAATTCCCTCCACAAATGAAGGTTGGCACCTCGTCTACAGTTTCCAATACTAAAGAACATAATGGAGGATCGGGAAGTTCTGACTTGCCCAGGGCCATATAGCCCGTATGCAACAAAAAGAAGTCTCAAACCCAGGTCTGCCAGGCTCCCAGCCCAGCTTTCTAGCTTCTGTGCCATGCTTCCTTTCAGTTCTTCCTTGACTTGCATTAATAGAAGCAGGGTGTCATCACATCAAGGTGGGTGATAGTCTGAAGCAGGGCACAGGAGTTCTGGAGCTGAAATTCTAAGAGAGAAATTTGCCCAAGTAGATTACTAGTGAGAATTAAAGTGTGTAGTGGAGAGAGAGCTTTGCGCTCAGAGACAAGAGGACCAAAAGCACTTACCAGCTCTGAGGCAATTACATTACTTAGGTTCTCTGAGCCTCAGTTTCTCTATCTGGAAAATGAGGAGGTTGGGCTTGATGGTCTCTGATTACACTACAGGCTTAAATCTATGATCTTATGGTCCAGAGGAACATAATCAGGCTGAATTAATCCATAAGGGTGATGAGAGGGCAGGGGAGGAGAGGTAATAGGAGCTAGGGTTATTCACTGTCCTTATTAGGGGACAACTGTTGAATTGAATGTTAGTCTTGAGAAGAGATGTTGAATGGGCTACATGTTTGCTTCCTTCATTACTGCTCTATACTGTTCTGAAGGACAGTCACACGCAAGAGGGAATAAACCAGTTCCAGGTAACAGATTGCTTTAAACTCGGCTCAATGGATGGAAATGACACAGAAGCAAATTTCAGCTCAACATCAAGAATTTTTCAGTTAAAGCTGCCTCACATCTTGGGCCTCTCACTCCCAGAATACCTGAAAGTGGTAAAGCCAGGGCTGGATGGCTATCTGTCAAGGATTTTAGAGAAGGAATCTCTGAACAGAAAGTGAGAATGGCCAAGGTAACCCTTGGGGTTCCTTCAAACCCTAGGGCAATGAAATACATTTGTTAAAAACTCAGACTCCCGGGAGTGACAAAGGGAAATAAATTTCAGAGATAATGGCTGTTCTTTTGCTTTTTGGAGGGAGGGAAGGCAGGGCAGTTGGTGTTAAGTGACCTGCCCAAGGTCACATGCTAGTAAGTGTTAAATGTCTGAGGCCAGATTTGAACTCAGGTATTCCTGACTCCAGAGCTGGTGCTCTATTCATTGTGCCACCAAGCTGCCCCTCTGTTATGGCTGTTCTTTGAAAAAATTGAGATACCTAATCTGAAAGATCATCTTTCAGAACTCGTTAGCCATAGCCCCCTGATACATCTTAATTATAGTAGAGTAGGATATAAAGCCTAGAATCCTGGGTCACAATATGAAAAAATCAATCATTAAAACAAACAAAAACAAATTAAAAAAAAAACTCCACTCAATAAAATCAAAAGTTTTTTTCTGATGGAATTTTTGTAGGAGCTTATTTTGGGGGGGGCAGGGAGGGGAGGAATGGGGTGATTACCAGCTTATATGTTAGTGAATTGTGTCCTAATATCCAGTACCAGTAGAGGTTTCAAAGAAAATCTAGTGCAGTCTCTCTTAACAGCATCAGAGTCAAAAACAGAGAATCCTTTTATTTTATTTTTTCAGATCTACTTACTCATCACCATAAACTCCTCATTTCTATGACTCTGCCCTCCTAACTGTTCCCTCATACAGCAAGCACTCCATTCATTTTCACTGGCTGTCTTTCGTGATGACTTCCCTAGCTTCCTCTGAGTCTCATACCTTCTGTGAAATGGCTTTCCTGTTACTCCTTCATTTTTAGTGTCTTCCTTCTGAGAGTGTCTCCATTTTATCTTCTATATATCTTGTTTGGATGTTGTTTGCCTGTTGTTTCCCCCATTAGACTCGAGGGCAGGAACTGTTTTTGCTTTTGTATTCCCAGCACTTAACATGTTCATGGCCCTAGTAGGTGCTGAATAAATGCTTGTTGTTTTGAGTTGACTTGACAACAAGAATTTTGTATTATAGTACTGAATAAAGTATTCCTTTTAGAATAAAAATAGAATGTTCTTCAATTATATGTTTTGTTTTGTTTTATCCTAAAATAATGGAAAGAAGACTGAATTTGGAGTCTGAGGTTCTAGATTTGAAATCCAGCTCTAAAGGTTACTACCTGTTTGACCAGGGGAAGTCATTTAACCTCAATGGACCTCAGTTGCCTCATCTGTCAAATGAGGAGGTCTTTCTAGCTCTGGATCTATGCTTTAGTATCTGTGTGGGACCAAATATTTACTCTCTCTGGGACTCAGTTTCCTCATATGAAAATTGAGAGAGTTGGACTAGATATTCTTCAGGGTCTCTTCCATTTCTCAATATTTAATCCCATGATCCTTTTCCTTTTTCAAGCCTAGGCAAATTTTATTACCATGCTGACTTTATAAACTAAGCCAACCATTGGGGGTGGCAAAGATTCAAATGGTTTAATGGGCCATGGCTTAACTTTGAGATCAGGGAAGGGGAGCTATAGCTCTCTAGGTAGATTTCTGGCATCTGAGGTAGCATCATATCTCAGCACCCTCTGTGATTCACAGCCCACCATCTGGTGCCCTTTGTGGAAAAAAAATCAAGTTGCTCTTCCCATCCCCCCTTGCAGGGTTGTTTTCCATAGGCCTTTCTGATCTAGGGGAAATCCCTTAGGAAGCTCTCCCATCTTGGAACACCTGTACTGCAAACTCCCATGCCTGGCTCAAGTTCTTTGCACTTCTGAACTGCTTGCAGGGCTTAGGGAGATTTCTCTTGAATGGGATGGCAAAGTAATCAGCCTCTTTCTATGGAAACAAGCTCATTATGATCATTTTTCCCTTTGTGAAATTCCTTGCCAGCTATTCTCAGAAGTGGAGAGGGAGGGGACTGGTGGAGAGGGAGGCAAGGAAAGAGAGAAAAAAGTGGAGAAAAGCCATTCCTGATCTCCCTGGCTGCTAATGCACCCCCTTCCTAAACCAGCAGGTTTTGATTTTGTATGCCTAATGTATACTAATTCAATGTATGCCTAATTCATACAAGTTCATGTTATCTCTTTTATTAAAATGTAAGCATTTCGAGGACAGTGATTTAGCACAGCACCTGGCACACGGTGTTTGATAATATTTGTTTATTAATTCATTTATTACAATGCACTGTGTGGTTCTTAACCTGGAGTCCATGAACTTGTCTTAAAAATACTTTGATCACTGTATCCCAATATAATTAGTTTCCTTTGTAAATCTATGTATTTGATTTTATGCATTTAAATACATTATTCTGAGAAGTTTCACCAAACTGCCAAAAGCATCTATGACATAAAAAGGTTGCAAACCCTTATTTTCCTTTTTTTTTTTTTTTTTGCTTTTTGGAGGGGGTAAGGGAGGGCAATTGGGATTAAGTGACTTGCCCAAGGTCACATGGATAGTTTTGTGTTAAGTGTCCGAGGACAGATTCCAACTCATGTCTTCCTGACTCCAGGGCCGATGCTCTATTCATTGCGCCACCTAGCTACCCCTCAAACCCCTATTTTAAAACCCCTCCCTCTGTGCTGATGTAGAGAAAACAGCAGAACTTGAACAATTTATACAACACTAACAACCTTATGGAAAAAATCAACTTTTAAAGACATTAGAACTTTGATTAATTCCATGGCAAACCATGAGTTCAGAAGACTGAAGATGAAACATGCCACTCACCTTCTGCCCATGAGCTGGTGAAATGAAAATTCAGAGAGACAGATATTTTCAGGTATGACTAGTATGGGAATTTTTTTCTGCTGAATGTTAAAATGAAAGGGCTTATTTTTCTTGTAACTTTTTCCTGAGGCATGACTGGGGGGGGCAGTGGGAAGAACAGATTATGAATATATGTAAAATATATTTTAAAACATTAATCCCTGCTTCAGCATCAGAAGGACCTAGGTTCAAATTCCTGCTCTGCTACTCATTATTTGCATCTTTGACAAATTACTGTCCTCCCTGGATCTCAGTTTCCTCCCCTGTAAAGTGAAGGAGTTGGACTAATTGATCTCTTAAGATTCCTTCTAACTCTTCAGACTATTAATCCTATGACCACTCAGTTCCTCTTGCTAAAGATAATAGTATTGATAGCTTGGTCTAATGGAATTTCAATAGGGTTGGAAAATATATTTGGCTACTCTTCAGAGTTAATTGTCAACATTATAAAGGGTAGTTTATAATGTAGACTGGCATTTAACATGTAATTTGAATAGGATGCTATAAGACAGCCCTGTACTGACAGTGGGGCTTTTAAAACTTGACTCCTTGTATGTCAACAGTTTTTCCTGTTTCCATTCTTTGTGAGAATGCATGTGTGTGTATATGGAATCACAAAGGCATCCTCTGCTCAAAAAAGGCAGAAGATAATGCAAGCCTCCTGTTAGTTATATATCTATCAGAAGGGGATGGTTTCAAGACCATGATATATAAAGCTTGCATCAAGAAACTGGGAAGGTTAAGCCTGGAGATGAGAAGGATAGGGTGCAGGAAGGGAGACCGAAAGGGCTATAATCGAACATTTCAAAAACTGTACCATGGAAGGAAGACCAGACTAACTATTCAGCTCCTGAAGGTAGAAGTAGAAACAATGGGTTTCCATTCTGTGTGGGAACAGGTTGAGTGAATGAGAATAATTCATTTCAATTAGAACTGTCCAAAAAGTGGAAAGCGCTGCTTTAGAAGGTAGCAGATGTTCCCTCATCAAAGGTTGGATGGCCACTTATTGGTGATGCTGTAAAGAGGGTTAGTTATGGGGATTTGGCTTAGACAGGATTAGGGGTTCTTAACCTGGAGTTGTGAACTTGTTATATTTTTAATACCTTGATAATTTTTCATTATGATTGGTTTCCTTTGTGTTCCTATATATTTCATTTTATGAATTTTTCTGAGAAGTGATCCATAGGATTCACCAGAATGCCAAAAGGCTCCATGACAAAGAAAAGGTTAAGGACCCCTGGACTAGAGGACAATGGAAGTCCTGTCCTACTCTGAGATCCTGGAAGTCTGTCTTTAGTACCCATGTGAGTTTGGAGAGGAAGGAAGCCATAGATTTATGTCACTCCAGCCTCTGATGCATTCAGTTGGAAGGGAGCTTAGATATCACTAAGACCAACATTTTTCATTTTTCAGAGGAGGGAACTGAGATCCAGAGAGGTCAAATGATTTACCACACAGGTGGTAAATAGCAGATCTGATATATGAACTCAGGTCCTTTGAGGCTAAGGTTAATGTTCCTTTCACTGTATCATGCTGAGATAGCCATTTGAAAAGAAGGAAATGCTTTACAAATTCTGAGTTATAAAAATATGAGGAATGTTTCATTAAAATTATATTCTCATTTTAATTTTTATTAATGAATATATTTTAAATGCCTTTTAATTTTATCTTATTAAATTTATATTCTTTACTTTATTTTATTAAAATGACTTTTAATGCATGTTTTTCTCCTTTATTGCATTTTCTGACATTGAATAGGCAAAACATTCCAAGGACTGCATTTTAACTCTTTATATGTTCTTGCTCTATGGTGACATATGGAGTCATCAGTACGGACCAGATTAGTTCAACCTTCTTGCAGGGTTAACCAAAAAGACCACGTGTGTAAGGCATTTTGAAAACTGTAAAACATGAAATAAAAATGGCCTATAAGCTGTCAGAAGCATGAATAACAGATGCATGTAAATATGTGTATATGTAATTCTTATTTTTGTATATCTAGAAATGTTCAATATATATCAAAACTAAACTCTTAACAGTGGTGTTTAGAAGGAGAATATTCTGGGCTAATCAAATTGTTAGTAGACCATATATGCCATATAGGTATCAAAGGATTACTGGTTTTCAAAGTTGTTTTTTTAACCAGACCTATGATTTTGCTGGTGTATGAAGTTCCTTCTACCAATGCAGACCAGCAACTTCTCTTTAACTTGCAGTCTTTGAGAGCTGTCTGGGGAACAGAGAAGCAGCACCAAGAGGGTAAGAGACTTGCAGTTTCATATAACTAGTATATGTCAGAGGCAGATTGTAAACCCAGGTCTTCCTGACACAGAAGCTCATTATGCCATAATACTTTTCCTTCAAAGAATTAGAAGATTCTATTACCCACTGAACATTGAAATGATACAGAACATAATTTAGTATTTCATGAAAGATTCAGGAGGGAAGTGAGCACTTTGTAGGGTCTTATCTTCACCAGTATAAACACCGTAATTTTTGTTATAGTTCAGAAGTGCCAGTTAATAGTTTGCAGAATCTTAAAGGTGGAAAAGATCTGAGAAGTCATCTAGTTCAAGCCATATTTAGCCAAAGATTCCCATCTACTTCCCCAAGAGTTCACTTGGACTCTGCTTGAAAACTTATCTTATAGGGAAGTTATTATTTAATCAGACAGTCCACTCCACTTTTGGATAGCTCTAATTATTAGGAAGTTTTTCCATTTGTTTATTTGAAACTTGTCTCTCTGTTTGTAATCATTGTTCCTACTGCTGCCCCATTGAGCTATAAAAGAATCTCTTCTCCCTCTTCCTTACCACAACCTTTAAAATATCTGAAGGCAGGTTCCCCTCTAAATTGTCTTTTCTCTGGACTAAATATTATAAACTTCTTTAACTGTTTTTCATTTGATATAATTTCAACTCCCTTCACTGTCCTGGTTACTTGGTTGGGATGACCCCCAACTTGTTCAGATTTTCAGACTAGAGACAATTGACTGTCTTTAGTAATTTCTTTTTTTTTCTTTTTTGGAGGGCAATTGGGGTTAAGTGACTTACCCAAGGTCACATGGCTAGTTTTTGTGTTAAGTGTCTCAGGCCAGATCCAAATCCAGGTCCTCCTGACTCCAGGGCCAGTGCTCTATTCACTGTGCACCTAGCCACCCCTTTAGTCATTTCTTATAATGATAAAGGCTGGTCTTGAGTGTTGCTAGAGCTAGTCACATGACAGTATAAGAGGGACAGAAATGGGTCTGATCAAAAACATCAGTTCTGTCACTTCTCAATTCATCATTATAATTTCAGTCTACTACATCTTTAATATTTTTCAGCCAATAATCACTTATGCAAATGCAAATGGTTCTACATTAGTTATGAGTCATTTTGAACCAGATCTGAAACTTGATTGGTATTGAGAACTCACTGGTGAGGAAACTTAACTCTTTCAGTGCAGATTATTACCTTTTCTGCAATGAGTTAATGAGTCTTAAAGAGTTACTAAAAATATCAAGAAATTATTTAGTGACTTGCCTAGGGTCACAAGTCAGATTCAGAATTCTACCCTAGGTCTTTCTCACTCCAAGGTTGTTTCACTATCCACAATACTATGCTACACTTAGTTATCAGGCTTAAAGTAAAATAATCAGGAATTGGACAGAAGACAGTTATGGGGCATCAGAGAGAGGAAAGAATGGGATGGAGCAAGGGGCAAAATACAAGTAGGAAGAAACAAACTTACAAAAAAAACCCCAGCAGCTCAAATAAGGGTGGCTAGGTGGAGCAGTGGATAAAGCATTGGACCTGAAGTCAGGAGGACCTAAGTTCAAATCTAGCCTCAGACATTAACTGTCTGATCCTGGGTAAGTCACTTAAACCTGTTTGCCTCAGTTTCCTCACCTGTAAAATAAACTGAAGAAGGAAATGGCAAACCACTCCAGTATCTTTGCCAAGAAAATCCCAAATGGGATCATGGAGAGTCTGACCCAACTGAAACCACTGAACAATAACAACAAAGGCACAATCGACAAGACTAAAAAAACCAAAAACAAAAACTTGAATTATATGTCAAATTCTACTGGATGCTATTCTAATTTTTAGAAAATCTGTAGATGTTAGATTTTGCATCTGTAGTCTTAAAAAAGATCTAACTACACGATGAACTGAAATTTAGAGGGTGCAGATAGTAATAGAGAAACAAAGATGAGGAGGAGAAGGCAGGATGTCAGAGAAAAAAACTTTGCCTATTCATAATTTTGTCTCTTGCTGGGTCAGATTATGATAATACTGTGCTGGCCTGAATTTGAAGAAGATAATATACAGGCCCTCCCATGGACTGCATTCCTCTATTTCAATATCATTTGTGCATGGTTCATGTCAGTTGTTTGCTTCCCTATGCTCAAAATTATTTTGTATTTAATATGTATATATCTTGGCTTTACTTGTGTCTGATCATTTCATCCCCAATAGAATGTAAGCCCTATGAGGTAAAAAACCAGTTTCATTTTTGTCTTTACACAACACCTAACACAAAGTCAGACACAGAGCAGGAGCTTAATATATGCTTGTTGACTTGAATTGCTTTGGACTGGATTGACTAACAATCTCCAGAGGAGGTAGACAAATGTCCTCAGGATAAATTTAAAGAAGGTTCTCTTCCTTCTGTATTAGGTGTCTAGGATTTCCCTAATACTGTATGTTTCTGTCAAGGCTATAATTAAAATGCTGAGAAAATAAGAAAGTAGAGCCAAATGGCTGTGTGTGTGTGTGTGTGTGTGTGTGTGTATTATACAAAATTTTGAAAATGGATTCCCAGGCAGAAACACGAAACACTTTGAGCAGCACTGTATCTTTTCCTGTCTTCAGCGAGGATGCATCAAATTTATGCTGTAAACTATTTTAAGAGAAAAATAAACAGGAAGTCTCTCATAGAGACACATAAAACCCAAATGAAATGGCCATCTTTAGTGTTGTTTACAACGTGTTGTTCTTGGAGTATTTTATATAATTCAAGATTTCAAGGGTGTGGGGGAACTCCTGAAGTGGAAATTCCCACCACTAAATCAGATAAGCAACTCACTTGTAACTTATAGTCTTAGAGATTTACCTGGAGCTCTGAAAGACATTTGCCCTTAGTTATAAAGACAATGTACCAGAGATAAGACTTGAATCCACATGTTCCTGACTTAAACTCCACTTCTTTGTCTACTAGAGCATGCTGACAAAACACAGTACTGTGGAAAGAGCTGTGGATTTTGAGTTAGAAGTTACATGGGTTCGATTCCTTCTTTTGCTACTTACTATATGTAAGACTTTGGGCAGGTCATTTAACTGATTTTGCCCCCAGTTTCCTCATCCTAAAAACAAGGAGCTTTTGACTAGATTATCCCTTAGATCTTTTCTAGCTCAAAATCTATGTCTTTCAGCTAGTCAAAGTATTTCAAATTACTTCCCCATTGAGAGTAAGGGTAGAAGATGCTTCCTAAGCCCTTTGTCTTTGAGAAGCCTAAGAACTGAATTTTCAAATGAAAACAAATAGCTCCAAAGACAAAGGGATTCATAGCTGTTGTCCCCAGAAGTACCAACCAACTTGAATCAGTATAACCAGATCTCCACAGTGGCTCCTTTTCTTTTTTTTCACTAAAAGAAAAATCCTGATCTTACCTCCTTACCCAGATAATTATGTTGTTCTCTATTTATAATCGCTCAGAAACAGAGTTTTTCAAAGGAAGTAATTGGAGGCACAACTCTAGGGCTTTCATTAGCAGTTGTAACTCACATATGTGAATAGATACTGGTATTGACAGGAATGGCTTTTATATGAAAATGCTATTTATTAGGAATGGAATATTTTCTTCACAACTAGCACTAAATAATAGTCAACCTAACACAAAGCCTTTGGGTCAAAGTGGAAAAAAATCTGAAATTTACCCCAAAGAAGCAACCTTTGGCTAAATTGCTGGGTAAATAAAATTCCCGCTGAGGTTAATTAGTGAAGGCAGTGGGATTATGATGTACACAGTGACTGTAGGGTTAGGCCCCCAAGGTGTGTCTGATTTATGGCACTTTGGACTGTAGATTAACTTTCCTCTGTTTCTTGAAGTTACCCCAGTATGGCTCTATGAAACCTTTATGGTAAGCTAAGAGTAGAAAAAGGTTATGTATGAAAATATAAAAAGTTGATCAGTTAGATGTTGTGGCTAACTGTCTGAACTGAGTCCCTGTGTGTGAATTCATAGTTCTTCTACACTTGTCAAACTGGTAAATCCTCAAATATGAACACTGCAGTAGGGTAGGTTTCTTGTTACAATGATCCTTAAGACACCATGAACTGTGCTTTGTGCCTAGGTGCTTATAGAAACATTTTTCCCCCCAAATCTGTTTCAATTCCCTGGGCTTTTTGGAAAGTCTACCTTACTTGCTCATCTGAGACCCTAAATGAAAATCTTAGCTGCACAGTACAGCTTCCTAATGACTAGTAACATTTTCCATTCCATTCCTTTGGGGAGCAACTGGCCAAGCATTATAAGTATATCAAGCCTGTCTAAGACTTGGCAGAAATGTTTGTGAATTTCTCCATCCCAAGATCACTTTAGCAGATAGGATTCAAAATTTTAATCAAAACACTTGGCTATGTTTTGGCTGTGTTTCCCCTCTTCTGTTCACCACCCCATCCCATGATTAAAGACAGGTGCACTCAAGAAGAAAATGTGGTCTCTGAAAAAGGAAGGCTTTTAACTGAGGTCAGAACAATACCAATAGAGTGGAGACTTTGACCGTAGCCTGAAGATTTGCCTTTCAGAGAAAAATCATAGAGTGTTTTTAAAATAATAAATTCAGTTAATTAACAAATATATTATGGATCAAGTTGACATGTTATTTTTAGGGAGTGATAGCTGTCCCAATTTGAGATCTCATAATTAAATAATTCATGAACATAATTCTTGAAGACTTGAAGATGGAACTGTACTACCAGTGGTCAACAGTAAACATTCATGGGAGTGGGGTTGGGGGAGAGTGAAAAAATGTTTTGTGTTCTAGATTTGGGGCTACCATATTGATCATAGTCTTTATTTAGTAACATTTTCAAGTTAAGCTTGGCAGCAAAGAGATTTGTGAGTCTTTCTTTTCAGCAAAGCCTCCTATTTGCTGTTTTAGCACTGCACAAGCAAAAAACATGAAGTTTTGTGCAGATCCTGAGTTTTAGGCTGAGTCTATCTGTCCTTGCAAAGTGAAGCAGAAAACGAGGGCAAGCATCTGGTAGAGTCAGGTCCTCAAAAAAAACCTTTGCCCAATAATGGTCAGAAAATGGAGGAAGAAGTAGATAGATTTTTGAACTGAACCATCCTCAATCACTGCTTCATGTTGCAGAGATAGAACACAAGCTTGTGTGTGTTGTCCTAACAAGGAAAAATACCCTGGACAATTTTTTCTTTGATGAAGTTAAGAAAATTCAGTTTTTGAAAAATTTGTCCAAAATACTGATTTTGTATGTCTGTGCACAGACAATCTTTTAGAAAGCCTACTCTATTTAACCAAGCCCACCTGTTTTCTCCTTTTTGATGAATTTTCTGGGGGGACAAAACACTTAATCACAAATTTCAGAATGACATTCAAGGGTGAGAAAAAAGCATAAAACATCATATTTCTGGAGAATATGATAAGCCAATAAACTTCCAATTCTTTATTATGAATGCCCACACCAATTAGTCTTTATCCTATAAATAAAATGCAAACAAACCACCAGCCATGGTCTGAGACAGCAGCTCCTAGAAATTGATTTCCTACCCCTCTTTATTTGTGTATTTTTGTCCCTCTCCCCCAACAAATGTGATATCATTTCATTAATAATTACTAAAACAGAATGAGGTCATTAATATGGGAATTACTCTTGAATTCTGTTTGTGCTGATTCAGGTTTCTCACTAAACTTATTAGCAAGACCTAAGGCTGGGCTTGACATCCAAGTGAGGCTATAGTCTAAAATAACTTCCCCACAAAGCCTGAAATAGTACAGCAGTTGTAAACAGACTCAGTATTTTTACTCATCTGCAGTCCTTCAAATTGAAAGGACCGACAGCCCCAGTACTCTTTTTTTCCATGCAATATACCAACGTAGAGGCACTGCAAGGTAGAAAAAGTCTGACTATTTGAGAAATGGAAAGCCACCAGAGCCAGTCTCAGCTCATATTTCAGGAACTGATTTAGTTGTTTCCTTTTCTCAAATGTATACCTGTGTTTTTGAAGGGGAGGAGAACTTTCGAATGAGAATGGGAGTCAAGGTGAAAGTAATCTAGTCTAAAATACCGAGAGCTTTTGCATCAGGGAAAGGTGTCCATCAAGGACGACACAAAAAAGCTCTTTCCCCTGAAAATGTTCAAGTCACTTGGACATGTGTTGGAAAATCAGGCATTATTCAGACAAAGTCATTATGTGCCGACTGGGCACAAGAACGTCCCAGGATCTGAAGGGGCATGGGGGTAGGGAAAACAGCACAGCCTACTTTAAAAGCAACATTTAAAAAAAATAGAACAGCAAGTTATTCCAAATGCCACGAAACCTTTGCAGACGTGCAAAGACCATGCCTTGTCTTTCCTATTATTGTTTGCCCTTCAGTTGACATACATGCGGAGACGCCTCTATCAGATTGCAACAGACGTGGAAACCGAAAACATTGACATTACAGATGTTTGCCCTGCTTGGATTCCCTTCGGAGTCTGTTTGAATGGGCGGGCAGAAAGCAAAGTTGACTAGCTTGAAGTTCCCAGGATTTCTCCCCCTCTGCCCCAGTAAAAGACCCGTCTAGTTTCCCCGATAGCCCCTGCACTCCCTTGTCGTGAACATTTCTGCACCAATTCTTTCACTTGTTGAGTTTGCCCTGGAACTTGGTGGCTCAATCATCTTTCCCTGAAATTAGCTCAAAAGCATCTTTGAGGCTAGGTTGAATCTTCTTACCTGCATGTGTCCCTGGTACATTCTGCTTGGGCTTCTTCGGGTCCCCTGAGGTGGGAAGATTGTTTTCTCCCGTGTAGGCTGGCACACCGGGAGCAGCTGGGGGTAGGGGGGAGTGCTCGGGGGTCTTGGGGTGGCGGGCGGACGCTCAGCTCAGCTGCCCTCCCGCCTGCCTGCGCTCCTCTCGGCTCAGCAAAGCCTAGCTCAGCTCAGTTCAGCACTCTAGCCTCGGCTCGGCTCGGCTGGGCTCGGCTCAGGCTGCACCTTCGCAGTGCTGCAGGAGGCGAGGAGCTGTCCCCCAGCCCAGTGCTGAAGGCGAAGGCAGGAGGCAGCCTAGTCCCCGCCAGGGAGTGGGAACAGTCAAGCGAGAAGGAGGCAAAGGTGGAGGAGGAGGAGGAGAGGGAGGAGGAGGAGGAGGAAAAAGAGGAGAAGGAAAGTCTCGCCCGTCCGCTCAGGAGCCGCTACAACTCTCTCCTTTTCCAGCGAACTCTTTCTCGCTTTCCGCTCTGCTCCTTCATTTCGCTCTCTCCAAGCGAGCCCTCCTCCTCTGGGGGCCGGACCCCAGCCTCCCCTCCCCTCCCCTGACGTGAGCGCCCACCCCAGCTGCCGCCGCAGCTGCCGCCGCCGAGAGGTGCAGAGCACGAGCCGCCGGCGAGCGCGCGCCCCCAGGCCCCGGGAACGTGCGCAGAGGCCGAGAGCGCGCCCGCGCCGCTCCCGGATTCCCCGGGGCGTTCAGGGCCAGCTTCAGGAGGGCGCTGCACCCTAGAGCTCGCGCGCGCGCGCTCGTGCCCTTCCACTGCAAAGGGCCAGCCTGCCCTAGGTGCGGGGTGGAGGGAGAGGGGGGTGAATGGAAGGTGGGGAGTGGGGGAGCGGGTAGGTGACCTGGCGCACGGCTCAGGCTGGCAGAGAGGGCTAAGGAAGGGCAGGCTGCTAGTCCCGCTCCAGAAGGAGGGGAGGGAAGGGCTGAATGGAAAAGTAGAGGTGAAAGGCATTCTCCAGTGGAGAGGGGGAGAGTTCCACCCGGACAATTGAGGCAAGCAGAGGACTCACAGCTCTTGATACACAGAGGCGTCGGAGGATTGAGCTTGCTCCGGAGTCTCCATATGGCTCTATGCAGTTATATTATCACAGCACCATGGGCCTTAACTCTGTCTCTGAGATCTGTATCTCTCTAGACACACATACATGTAAACACTTGTATATACACATACACACGTGTACTTATATGTGTATACACAGGAGCCTTTGAGGAACTTACATTCCATACAGTAGGTGCTTAGTAAATGCTCGTTGAGTTGACTTGGATGTTATCCCTACATAATGGATACGTACTTGCTCCCTCTCTTTGAATGTATGCATGCATGCATGTATATGTATATATGTGTATGATGTGTGTGTTCATTCACATTCATACACATGAACACATACATTAGGTTTATATACATTATACATATGATATACAAATATGCACTTATACACATTTATTATATAGGAGTAACATCCAGTCAATGCAGGAGGCATTTATTAGGCGTCTTCCAATATGTTTATAATATGATATGATATGATACAATATAATCTATTATAATATATAATGTATTCCATGCATATATACACATATATACACATATATATGCACATTACACATAGACATAACATTTCATTTATATACATATATGGGCACTTAAATGCTTTCTGTTTTGGATTAGATTGGATATATTGTGGTTTGGTGTTATACAGATATGAAGCACACATATGTGGGAACTGGTATTTTCTTCCTAAAACCAGAATGGGGATGTGGAGAAATCTCAAGGGAGGCTGATGCAATGGAAAGGAAGAGAGGTTTGAAGTCAGAACACCCGCTCTTGAGTCTTGATTCTGACAGTTGTTTCTCTGACCTCTATGAACCTGACTTTTTATGTGCTTTGGCAATGATACTCTGCATGCGTATGGTGTATATACATATGTACATATACCATACATGTACACACATATATATGCACACACATATATGTATATATCATGTGCCTTTGTTCCCTGCTGGGGGATGGGATATTGATGGAGGACAGTATTCCAGTAGACGGCATGCTGCTTGACAGGCTCTTTTTCCTTTGGTCATTATATCCTCAGTACCTAGCCCAGTGTTGGCAATCAACTGATCAAAAGGCATCTATTAAGAATTTGCCGTATGCCGGGCGCTTAGCTACACACATAGTGCCTAGCAGTAATTCAGTGCTGATGCAAAGACAAATAGAACAGTCTCTGACTTTGAGGAGCTTACATTACACACAGGAGTTGCTTAATAAATGCTTGCTGAAGTGACTTGGATGTTATCCCTAGGACTTCATATGTATACCAAGTTGGCTGTGTGCATGTGTGCACACACACGTGCACAATGTACATATTAATGCACACAGGGCTAAATTTGGGCATGACTAAGCCATGTTGGCTTCCAGACTTGCTTTCCAGTGGTATTTCATGGTATTCCCCTTTAAAAACTCTATATTCCAGGCAATGTAGTCAACTTGCTACTCCTGAGCTTTTGTCCCCATGCCAGGAAAAGAGGGAGTCTCTTCAACTCTATCCCTTAGAATTCAGTTTCCTTCAAGACTCAGTTCACTCACCACACACTTCTTCCAAGAAGTATTTCTTTACTCTCTTCATTCATCTGTTAGTACTCACTATTATCATCATCATCATCAACATTAATGTAGTGTTTACTATGTGTTTCCAGATTCTGTGTTAAGCACTTTAAAATTATTATTAATTTGATCCTCACAACAACCCTGGGAGGCATACATTTTACAGGCAAGTAAACTGAGTTAAGTGACTTGTCCAGGGTCACATAGTTAAGATTCTGAGACTGAATTTGAACTCAGGTCTTCTTGACTCCAGGTTTAGCTCTTCTGTCTACATGTTTCCCCACTCCCCGAATAATATCTGAGCTACCTGAAAATAGAGTCTGCTTTTCATTGTGTCTTTGTGTCCCCAGTGTGGAGCATGTGCCTTTCACATGGTAGGCACTTAATAAATGCTTTCTGTTTTGGTTTGGGTTGAATATGTTGTGTCGTTCATATATGAGGCACAATTATATGTGGATACTGGTGTTTTCTTCCCAAAACAGGAGTGGGGAAGTGAAGTCTCAAGGTAGCCTAGTACAGTGGAAAGGAAGAGAGGTTTGAAGTCAGAACACTCACTCTTGAGTCTTGATTCTGACCCTTGTTTTTCTGACCTGACTTTTGATGTACAATGGCAATGACACTCTGCATTCTGCCCTCTGTACCTCTCAGGGTTGATGTGATGACCAAGTGAGATAAAGATTTTAAAGTTCATTGTAAACTGCTATATAATCCTAAGAGCTTTGGGAGATTCTGAAGACTGAAACAAAAAAGTGTTTTCTTATGATTAAATGCTGTCTTTGTATCTAGTGAATTGATTTTTATTGATAAGTGATACACATCTATGAGAAAAAAAAAACGGTAGCACAGATGCCTCCCAATACATTATGTGGCCATTATATCTAACCACATTTTAAACTATTGAGTAGTCAACCAAAACTATTACTAAAAGTGCCTAGACAAGAATGCAGTCATCTAGAACTGAAGTTAGAGCCCAAAGGAACCTTTGGGAAAAGGGAAAATTCTTCAATATATGTAGACACACCATCCATTAAGGGAATCATAGTTGACACAGGCCTGGATTTGGAGTCAAACGACCTGAATTCAAACACTGGTTTTGCCATTTACCCCTCATGTGACATGGGCATGTGGCTTCACCTCTCTGGACTTCAGTTTCTTCATCTGTAAAATGAGGTAGTTCAGCTGAGATGACTTCTAAACTCCTTTCTGTGATCCCAGGCAACAGACATCTACTTTTAGCTGAATAAAAATTCAGTGGAGGTTTGCAACTTTCCTTTGTAAATAAAGGCAGATGCCCTCTTAAATAATCAAGATTTTTCTGAAGCTGTTCTAAATTCTATCTGCTACATCTTTTCCTTTTAAATTTGTTATCTAAGCTTTGTTGGATCTTTGACAATTATCTTGACTGCTAATAAAACTGAGTGGGAAGGATCTCAGGACATTTATTGATTTGCAGTTCTGTGAAGTGATTTACATATCTAGCTTGACTAAACATGTTGATCCAACATCTTCTTGGACATAGGCTAGGAATCTAACATTGTAAATAAAACAATCGGACGTGTCTGAGCAAAAGGAAATTTTCATTAACAAATAAATATGCCTCTAGAGAAAAACAGTATTGTCAAGAGAAGGTAATGGAATTATGGTGATAAGTAGGAATCGATGTAAAGTGTGATAAAGTACATACAGGGCAGATCTGTTACCATGAATGAGGAGCAACACTGAAAATTCAAAATATCATTAACATTTCCTATTATATCAAGAAAGAAGCAATAACCTCTTTGTGAGATATTATGTGAGAAACATCAGAGAATGGTAGGTAGAGGTCCTGCCTTGGAGTTAAGAAAACCTGGGCTCAAGTAATTTTTACCTCACACAATAGCTAGGTGACCATGGACAAGTCAGTTCCTTTTGGTCTCTAGGCAAGTATCTAAGAGCATGCTTTAGAGTTGCTGTTCTTCATGAATTGAAGGGGTTTCTGCAGAGGAATAAAGGCACATTTGAACAAACTCCCTTACCCCACAAAAAATTCAAATGAAACTGACACCAAAACTAGGTCTCAGCAGTCAGTTGAATAGTCACAGTATCAGAGCTTTAAAACTGGAAGGATTTTTAGGGCATCTAGTCCAACCACCTCATTTTATAGATGAAGAAACGGAGGTTCAAAGAGGCAAGAATGATTGGCCTGGGTTTCTACAAGTAATAAATGGTAGAGCTGGGATTTGAATCCAGATCCTCTGATCAAATCCAGCACACTTCCCATTGTGCTACAAGGCTTTCATTTCATCCACAGCTGGCAGTTAATTTGGATAAATACAATTATTTAAGTAAGTTGTTTGTTCTTTTTAACATATGTGAAATAAGAGAAATGTGTATAGACTGTTCTATCCCATGGATGGATACTTTATTGAGTTATGGATAGACATAGGAAAAAATCCTAAATGATGAAAGGGCATTGGTACCCCCAACCAGTGATATCCCAACTCCATAGAACTATATTTGGTACAGTAACAGGGGGATAAAGTTCTCAGTGTAACAGCCTCATTAGGCACTTGTTCAGGTATCATTCCCAATGTAATCCTAATCAATCAATTCAGTCAATCCAGTGCCAAGTTGAAAGACGTTATAAAAAAGTTGGCTTATTAATTTTCTTTGTCAAGTCCCTACTCCCTCTAGGGAGTTGTTGGATTATGCAGAGGCACATGAAATAAGCAAGGAGTTTCAAATTGGAGAAGGGGTAGGTTTTTTAAAAACTAAAAATTTCAGGAAACAATGCAGTGATGTTTGTCATAGCCTTAATGTCTTAATTCTTTCAGTGATGGCAGGTGCCTGTGACTTTTTTTTTTTTTTTTGCTTTTTGGAGGGCAATTGGGGTTAAGTAACTTGCCCAAGGTCACATGGCTAGTTTTTTTGGGTGTGTGTGTCTTAAGTGTCTGAGACCGGATCTGAGCTCAGGTCCTCCTGGCTCCAGGGCTGGTGCTCTACTCACTGCACCACCTAGCTGCCCCAGGGCGCCTGTAACTCAAGGAGCATGGTGACAGTTGTTGTGTTGTCATTTCTGACTCTGTGACCTCATTTTTTTTGGCAAAGATAATAGAGTGGTTTGCCATTTCCTTCTCCAGTTCATTTTATACATCAGGAAACTGACACAAACAGGGTTAAGTGACTTGCCCATGGTCACACAGCTAATAAGCATCTGAGGCTGGATTTGAACTTAGGTGTCCCTGAGTCCAAGCCCAGTGCTCTACGTAATGCTCCACCTAGCTGCCCCATGGTGATTTGAAGAACTGCAAAGGCCATAAGTAAGACATATAGTGAGCATTAGCTACCTGTGGCCTGTTACCAATGATGTCTTCTGCTCCAGAAGAGATATAAAAGGCATTGAGGATTGATCGATCGATCTATCTATCTATCTATCTATCTATCTATCTATCTATCTATCATCTATCTATCCATCATCAGAAAGGGAGTTGGACTTATCATTTAGGGAGAACAAGAGACAGCAAATGGACAGTCTGAACTACACAAGTGCACTAAGGTCACAAGAATCAGTGGAAGTATCCTGGAAGGATCCTCCAAGTAAGGTTCACCTAAAGATAAGGAGAAGAAATGAAGAATTGTGCAGGGCGAGGCAGTGAGCAGTTGCGATGAGCACCATTAGGGGGAGCACTTACACTGATCAAATCTTGGATGTCTCAAAGGTCCAAAGCATCAGGTAACAATTAAGTTGTTGCCTCTTAGCATAAATCTGGCTTTCTGATGTCAAAATATCTGGATCAATGCAGAAAATTTCAGCCAAATGTCTAAATGTTTTGTTTAATTGGCAACAAACACTGGGATAATTAATTGAGTTGGAATTAATTGAGTTCTCATCCTGATGTTTCAGACCATAAAATAATACTAGCTGACATTTGCCTAACGTTTTATGGTTATAAAGAGCTTTCCAGCTATTGTCTCATACAATAATAGATTTAGAGCTTAAAAGGACTGCCGATGCCAGATTGTCCAACTCCCTTATTTAACAGATTCACTGTTCCTCATAAGTGGTAAGAAGCACCCAGATAGTCTTTGAGCCTAAGTCTCTGGCTCTAAGACTAATGATCTTTCCACTACAATTCAAAGCCTCTCCATTTGTAAGGAGCTAACCTGAAACACACACTTATACACACACACACACACACACACACACACTCACACACACACATGCCCCATCATTTGTGGTAGTGAAGGTATCATCATTGCCATTTTACAGAAGAGCACATTGAGGCTCAGCAGTGATTTGCCTTGCTAAAAATCCCATATTCAAAATTCAATAAGTAATTTTAAGCATTCACTTTATGCTGTAAGGCACTGTGTGAGGCCCTGGGGATACAAAGAAAAAAGAATTCCTGCACTCTAGGAGCTGATACTTAGGTTATCTTGTATCTGCTATGTAAGTTTTTATGGAATAGGGATAGGGACTGACCGGCAGTTTCATTGGCACACTCAGATGAGGAAACTCACTACCGATATAATTCAGCACCTTCTGCGGTTTATAAACTTATAGCTTACCCTAGAATGTTGAAAGATTAAGTATTTGCCTGGACTCAAACAGCCAATATGTGTCAGAGGCAATAATTGAACTTGGGTCATTCTGGCTTCAAATCAGCTATCTAGTCACTGTAACATGTTGCCTCTCACTGTATACAATATGTACATACATGTAGGTATATGTGTGTATACAAACATGCATGTGTACACATTGTCTACCTCATTATAATTCAAGCTCCTTGATGGTAAGGATTGTTTCAGTTTTGTCTTTGTAACTTAAGGGCTTAGCACAATGTTTTAAACATAGTAAGTGCTTAATAAATGCAGGCTGAATATCAGCAGCTCTGGGACTCCTAACCTGATCTTCTGACTTCAGAACTTCTTCCATGAAAGCCTGGTGCCTATCTGTCTACTTCCCTGACTTTCACCACAGAGTTGCAAATAGGGCCATGCTCCAACCAATCCCTTCAGCCAAAGCAAAAGGTCAATGTCTATGCCTCCTTTATGGTGTCTTAGCCTCTGCAGTCATCCCTGCATGAAAGGTCTGCAGTGAGGGCTGCAACCAGGATCATAAAAGCATCAGACTGTTTAGAACTGAAAAGGTTAGGGTTAGAGATTGTCTAGGCCAGCCTCCCATTTTCCATGGGAGAAAACCAGGACCCAGAGGGTTTATGTAATGTGTCCTTCTTCTTAGAGACTGTAAAAAAGCAGACCAAGAGATTGGATCATAAATTTAGAGCTGAAAGTGACCAAAGAGGCCAGCTAGTCCAAAATCTTCATTTTATAACTGAGGAAACTAAGGCCCATAGAGGTTAAGTGGCTTGCCCAAGTTCACATAGGAAGTAACAGAGACAGAATTTGAACCCAGGTCCTTTGACTTCAGTGTTAGCCTTCATTTTAACATGATATCCAGCCAAGAGATTCTTTCAAGGACAATGATAAAAATAGTGTTCCTCATAATCAGCTTAATTATATATAAATAATATGTGTGTATATACACACATTATTATATCTATATACATATATGACTACATATAAAACTATACATAATACATAACTATGTATAACTATATACTTTACTACATAAATATATATGCTTAACTATATATCTATATCTCATATTTAACTATATCAACTCTCGATACTTAACTATATAGCTATGTATATATAGATAAGACTAGGGAGAGTTATATATAGATGAGTATATATATGTGAAATCATATATAGCTAAGTATATATAAAGTTATTTACTTGTACAGTATATATAGTAAACTTATTAAACATAGTACATATATACACATATATAGATGCATATATTATATTTGTGTATATGTATGATATGACTGTATTTCTATATAACTATCAAATGTGTCTCTTCCTCTTCACTCCCATGGCTGCTACCCCAGTTCAGATTATTGTCACTTCTTCCCTGACTTACTGCAATATCCTCCTAACTGATCTGCTTGCTTCTGGTCTATCTCTTGTCCAATCCATCCTTCTTGCAACTGCCAAAATAATCTTCTCTTCCTTATGAATCTTCAACATCTCTGTTTTACCTCTAGGTTAAACTGAAAGCTTCTCAGCTCAGTATTTAAAACCACAATCTGGATCCAGCATATTTTTCCAGTCTTCTTTCACTGGCTGATGAAACCTTTCTCGATCCTCCCAGCTATTAACTCAGCTTTGTTTTTTGTATTTATGTCCCCAGTGGCAGTACAGTGGCTGGTACGTAGCACATGCTTAATGAATGCTGGTAGATTGATTGAACTCTGAACTTGGCATTTTAATTTTTGCCTTGGTGCCTTTGCATAAGCTGTTCCCCTTGCCTGGAATGTCCTTCTTTCCCTTTTTTGCATCCTAGAATCTTTAGCTTCCTTCAGGGCTCAACTCAAGTATTATCCCCTATAAGAGTCTTTTTCTAATTCTCCTGGTTGATAATAATTTCTCCCTCATCAAATTATCTTATATTTACTTATCTGTTTACAGATTGCATCTTTCAGTAGAAAGTAAGCTCCATAAGGGCAAGGATAGTTTTTCTTTTTTCTTTCTTTTTTTTGAAACCCCAATCCTAACACAGTGCTTTGATCACTGCTGAGAATTAATGTTTGTTAAATTGAATTGAATGTCACTTATAAATTGAGTTTCAGAAGTGTTGTTATGGTGAATAAAGGTAATTCATTCTCAGCCAGAGTCAAACTCCCCAGAAGTAACCTCTTTCCTGAGGTCCTCAATCCCACTTTCTTTTGCAACCAAGAAGGAACCCAATAAACTTAACTGAGTCCCATAATATGAGACTAACGATTTTTTTCTTATGAAGTCCTGGAATTTGGAATGACATAGAGGAGTTATTGAGATGTTTATTTTCCAAATTGTGGAGAGTTGGGGGCAGAGCCATCCCTGAAAACTCTGACATTTTTCAATAAAGTCTTATAGATAATATCAGTCTCCATAAGAGACATCTCTCAAATGCTTTTCCATTGAAAAATACTCTGTTCTTCTGTGGTCTATCCATACATAAATGGAAGTGCAGAAAGATGACCATATTTCCTGTGGTGAAAGATTAGATCATGACAAAGGGATGTTAGTAATTACTTTGAGACAAATTCTGCCTCCACTAGCATCCCATTTTCATTAATAGGATCGAATAGACCGTAATCTCTTTGAGTGTAGGAGGACTTTTTTTGTCTCTCTTAGCTATTGCCTAGTACATTGCCTGGCATGTACTAATATTTAGTAAATATTTGTTAACTGATTTCCACTTCATCACAACTTGGGGAAGGTGAGGGAGAAAAGCTGTTTGTTAGTGTGTGTGTATGTATACATTTGTGACAATTTTATACAAAGTTTTATTCTCTAGGACAAGAATTGCATTTCTATTTGTTTATAATATCAATGAAGGTAATGCCTTTCACTTCTCTCCCTGTTGAACACATTCAAGTTTTTACAATGTCCAGAAGTTATTCAGCCCTTCAAATGTTATTCTGGACAATTCATACTGACTTTGAGCCCTTAATTTTTAGAGTTATTAGACTAGTTGAATGTAAAGAACCCTGGTTCAAATCTGACCACTGATGCTTACTACATACGTGCCTTGGATGAATAACTTCACCTCTATGTCAAATCAAGGTGTTAGGTAAAATGACCTCAGAAGTATCTTCCTGATCAATATCTATGACTATGATTTACTGGTAAGCTGGAAATTTTGATTTACTGATTTACTGGACTCTTTTCAGTCAACCTCTTTAAAGTTAGACTCAGAAGGGTTACTTCCATATGATGAGGCTCTACCACCTGGTAAACACCAGACATGGCCCATGAAAAGCTCCTGTCCTCAGATAAAGTTTAGTAATAATGGGATTGCAGCACTTTTCCAATGTGTTCTGTTGATGCTGACAATTCTCCCTTCTCAGCAATTTGGTTCTTATCCAGCCAACTGATGATTTCATTGAATTTGTTGAAGATCTGCTATTTTCTCATCCCATTTTTGTCTTCTAGTTTCCTCTTCACAGTGGCCCTCATGTTGAAAGCATAAGAATTGACTGAATTCTTGGAAGACACTTGTCTTTTCCCATTTTCTGTCTTGTATTTCTCAGCTTCCTGCACTATGCACTATTCATGCACTATTTTCTTTGCTAAGTGGCCTTTGTCATGGATGACACTGACCTTATTCTCCTGGTCCCACCTCCTATCATTAGCAGAAACATTAGCATTGCCATTTGTATTACAGTTAAAAGTCACTTCAATTTGAGAGACACTGCAGGGGGGATTCCTGGGAACTCAACCTTCCCCAATAGGTAGTTTTCCTTGGTCATTACTCTCTCAGTTTCATAAACCTGAAAGAATATGCTAGAGGGATTGCTTGAATAAATGGTGAATGTCTGAGTCTGCTTGGAGATGGTGTTTGTTAAGAAGTGTCAGTATTCTTCTAGATGTTTCAGTCCTCAAGGAAAGAGGAGTTACATCCAAAAGCAGCACATTATGAATGTTTTTAGATTTATTCCTGACCAAGATGACAGTCTGAACAGTTGCACCATAAGCTACAGCCTCATCAGGGTTGACTTTCTTGTTCTGATCCTTGTCATTTTTGAGAAGAAGCTTCTGACCTTGGGAACACGAGTCACCCACCTAAATGATGCCATGAATCTGAGACTTATTCCAGTTGGCCCCACTCAAGGTATTTTTTAATATTTTATTTTTCTTAATTACATGTAAAAACTATTTTTAACATTAAATTTTTTTAAAAGTTGCATTCCAAATTCTTTCCCTTTCACTCTCCCTCCCCACTTTTTGAGAAGGCAAGCAATTTCATGTAGGTTATACATGTGCAGTCACCTATATTTGCCATGAAAAAAAATAAAATAAATTAGAAAAATAAAGCTTTAAAAAGTTTAAAAGACTTCAATCTGCATTCAGACTCCATTAGTTTTTCTCTGGAGGTGGATAGCATTTTTTCATCATAAGTACTTAGAAATTATCTTGGATCATTGTATTGATCAGAGTAGCTGTCTTTCATAGTTGACCATCATCACAATATTGCAATTACTGTCTACAATGTTCTCTTGATTTTGCTTACTTCACTTTGCATCAAATCAAATAAGATTATCATTTCTTATAGTATTCCATCACGATCATATACCACAACTTATTTAGCCATTCCCCAATTGATGAACATACTGTCAATTTCCAATTCTTTACCATCACAATTTATCTTCTATAAATATTTTTGTCCATTTAGGTCCTTTTCCTTTTCTTTTTTTATCTTTGGGATACAATCTTAGTGGTATTGCTGAATCAAAAGTTTTATAACCCTTAGTTTCAAATAGTTTCAAATTGCTCTCCAGAATATTGGAATCAATTTATAACTCTACCAACAGTGCATTAATGTCTCAATTTTCCCACATCTCCTTCAACATTTGTCATTTTCTTTTTCTGTCACATTAGCCAATCTGATAGGTGTGGGGTGATACCTCAGAGTTATTTTAATTTGTATGTCTCTAACCAATAGATTAGAGCATTTTTATATAACTATAGATACATGTGATTGCTTCAACTGAAAAGTGTTCATATCCTTTGATCACTTATCAATTGAGGAATGGCTCTTATTTTTCTAAATTTGACTTCATTCTCTATATATTTGAGAAATGAGGCCTTTTTCAGAGAAACTTGCTATACAATTTTTTCACAGTTATGACTACCAACTATTTATTTTTCTTCATCATATTTCCCCGTTTATCCTTCTGTTTCTCCTTTCATGTTGTCCGTCCTCAAAAATATTTTGCTTATGACTACCTGCTTCCTCAATCTGCCCTTTCTTCGATTAATGCCCCACTTCCTCTTATCCTCCTCCCCGCCTACTTTCATTTAAGGTGAGATAGATTTCTATACCCAAATGAGTATGTATATTATTCCCTGTTTGAGTCAATTCTAGTGAGAGTAAGGTTCAAGTGTTCCTCTCCAAACTCTTCCTTCTTTCCTTCCATTGTAAAAGTTGTTTTGTGCCACTTTAATGTGAGATAATTTACCCTTATCTTGCCTCTCCCTTAACCCTTCTCCCATGTTGCAGCTTCAGCTCCTGGCCTGCAGAGTGTAGGGGGACCAAGTGACCAGTCTGAGGGGTAATCGTTCTTGCTTTAACCTGCTTGGATCTGGATTGCAGTCTAGGGTGGAGGTCCTGGGTTGTGTGACCAGCTTGCCAGAGCATGTGGAGGCTTCAGAGAGGGCATCCAACTAATACCTTCGGCAGCTGAGAAAACTCCAGAGTTTGGAACAAAGCTCTCCTGTCTGGTGGCAGAGTCCTATTGTGGCAAAAAGCTCAAAAGTCAAGTAATTGAGTGACAAAATGAGCAGGCAAAGGAAGCAAACCAAGCAAAGCAATCCAACATTAGACTCCTATTTGGGGTACAAAAAGGATAAAAGCATGGAACAGGAGGAAGACAGTGAAGTCAGAACTCCTGCACCAAAAGCTTCCAAGAAAAATATGAGCTGGTTACAGTCCATAGAGGACCTTGAGAAGCAGATAAGAGAAATGGAGGAAAAATTGGGAAGAGAAATGAGAACGATGCAAGAAAATTATGAAGTGAGAGTCAACAGCCTGACTGAGGAAAATAACACCTTAAAAACAGACTAACTCAAATGGCAAAAGAGGCTCAAAAAGGCAATGAGGAGAAGAATGCCTTAAAAAGCTGAATTTGCCAGATGGAAAAAGAATATCAAAAGCTCACTGAGGAGAATCATTCCTTCAGAATTAGATTGGAGCAAATGGAAACTAATGACTTTATGAGAAATCAAGATGCTGTTAAACAGATCCAAACAAATGAAAGAATAGAAGGCAATGTGAAATATCTCATTGGAAAAACCACTGACCTAGAAAATAGATCCAGGAGAGATAATTTAAAAATTATTGGACTACCTGAAAGCCATGATCAAAGAAAGAACCTAGAAATCATCCTCCAAGAAATTCTCAAGGAAAACTTCCCTGATGTTTTAGAACCAGAGGGCAAAATAGAAGTTAAAAGAATCCACTGATCACCCCCTGAAAAAGATCCCAAAAAGAAAACTCCTAGAAATATTCTAGCCAGGTTCTGGAATTCCCAGATCAAGGAGAGAATATTACAAGCAGCCAGGAAGAAACAATTTGAATATTGTGGAAACACAATCAGGATAACTCAGGATCTGGCAGCTTCTACACTGAGGGATTGAAGGGCTTGGAATATGATATTCTGGAGGTCAAAGGAGCTGGGATTAAAACCAAGAATCACCTATCCAGCAAAACTGAGCATCATGTTATAGGGGAAAATATTGTCATTCAGTGGAATAGAGGATTTTCAAGCATTCTTGATGAAACAACCAGAGTTGAATAGAAAATCTGACATTCAGATACAAGAAGCAAGAGAAGCATGAGAAGGTAAACAGGGAAAAGAAATCATAAGGAACTTATCAAAGTTGAACTAGTAACATTCCTATGTGGAAAAACAATAATTGTAACTGATGAAACCTTTCTCAGTATGAAAATAGTTGAAGGTAATATAAATATAAATAAATATATATATATATATATGTCGGAGGGTATACAGGCATATGAATACATATATGAATGTGTTTATATATGTCTACAGGTATACATAGATAGAGGGCACAGGACCATTTTAATAGGAAGGGATGATACTTAAAAGGTAAAATTAAGAGGTGAGAGAGGAATATAGTAAGAGGAGATGGGGAGAGACAGAATGGGGTAAACTATCTCATATAGAAGAGGCAAGGGAAAATGGTTACAATGAAGGGGAAGAATAGGAAGGCAAAAGGGAATGGGTCAACCTTATTTTCACTGAATTTGGCTCAGGGAGGGAATTACATACACACCAAAAAGGGTATCTCACCCTACAAGAGAGTAGGGGGGAAGGGGATGAGAGGGGGGATGATGGAAGGGAGGGCAGGCTGGGGGGGGGAAGTTGGAAGCACCCAATTTTGAAAAGGGACAGGATCAAAATAGAGAATAGAAAAAGTGGGAGGTCGGATAGGAGGGAGGGAAATATAGTCAGTTTTTAACATTATATCTACTGTGGTAATGTTTTGTATTAGCTACACATGTACAACCTATACTGAATTGCTTATCTTCCCAGTAAGGATGGGTGACAAGGGAGGAAGGGAATGAATCTGGAATTCAAAATTTTAAAATCAAATATATATGTATATATGTACATATATATACATATATATATACTATTATTAATACTATTTTACATGTAATTGGGAAATAAGTTATACAGGCACTGAGGCATAGACATCCACCATGCCCTACTGGAAAAGTCATAGGGGGTATGGGAGAAGCTATGGGAGAGAGCAGATTGGAGGAGAGGATATCCTGTGGGACTGCTATTTTAGGGAGGTGGGTAGGGGAAAAACGGGGAGAAAATTTGTAACTCAAAATCAGGTGGAAATGAATAATGTAAATCAGAAGTTAATAAAGCATTTTAAAAATGAAAAAAAGAAAATCAAATTTTCTACTTAGCTCTGGTCTTCTCATCAAGATTGCTCATAAGTTCTCTCTTTCATTAATATCCATCTTTTCCCCTGAAGGATTATACTGTTTTTTGCTGGGTATATGATTCTTGGTTGTAATCCTAGATCCTTTGCCTTCAAGAATATCATATTCCAACTCTACAAATTTTTTTTAATGTAGAAGGCTAAATTTTATTTTATCCTGACTATTACTCCATAGTATATAAATTATTTATTTCTGGCTGCTTGCAGTATTTTCTTTTTTACCTGGGAGTTCTGAAGTTTGATTATAATATTCCTAGGAGCTTTCATTTTGGGATGTCTTCTAGAAGGTAATTGATGGTTTCTATTTAGCTCTGATTCTAGGATATTGAGGGCAATTTTCTTTGATAATTTCTTAAAAGATGATGTCTGGGTTATGTTTTTGATCATGGCTTTCACATAGTCTAGTGATTATTAAATTATGTCTTCTGGACATGTTTTCCAGGTCAGTTGTTTTTCCAATGAGATATTTGACATTTTCTTTTTTTCTTCATTTGATTATGTTTTATTGTTTCTTGATGTCTCCCACTTACCCAATTCTGATTTTTGAGGAGTTATTTTCTTCATTAAGCTTTTGTATTTCCTTTTCCATTTGACCATTTCTACTTTTTAAGAAATTCTTTCTTCAATGAATTTTTGGACCTCTTTTTCCATTGGGTCAATTCTGTTTTTTAAGTTCTCTTCAATGGATTTTTGTGCCTCTCTTACCATTTAGCCTATTCTGTTTTTTAAAGTGTTATTTTCATTGGTATTTTTGTGCTTTCTTTACCAAGTTGTTGATTCTTTTGTAATGATTTTCTTGCATCACTCTTATTTCTTTTCCCAATTTTTCCTCTACCTCTCCTCTGATTTTAAAACTTCTTTTGGAGATCTTCCAGGAATTCTTTTTGGGCCTGAGATCAATTCACATTTTTCACTGAGGCTTTAGATGCAGCAGTTTTGACTTTGTTACCTTCTGAGTTTGTGTTTTGATCTTCCCTGTAATCATAACTTTCTATGGTTAGGATTTGTTGTTGTTGTTTGTGCATTTCCCCAGCCTATTTCTTGATTTTTAACTTTATGTTGAAGTTAGGCTCTGCTCACAGAGTGGAGGGGGGCACTACCCCAAGCTTTGGGGGTTTTGTTCAGCTATTTTTAGAGCTAGTTCTGTTTTTTTTAAGCTTTAATTATTCTAAGATGATATGATCCAAGGAGAGGTGTATATACTCCTTTCCTGGACTATGTTCTGGTCTGTGAGTGACCACTAGCAAGGTTTTCCATCCTGGAACTGTGATCAGGGTTCCCACTTCCCTGTGGTTACAAGTTCTGGTGTGTTCATGCTCCTGGACTGTGGTCCAGGATTTTGGCCCAGATCCACATATAGGCAATGCAACAGTCATTCTCTCAGTGCTAGCAAAGCAACCCCTATATTTTCCTTCTGACCAGGTGTCCAATCCCCTTATTGTCTGTAGGTTAAAACCTCTGAAAGATACTGCTGCCTACTCAGCTGCCCCCAAGGCCTGCTTTTGGCTTGCCAAGGCATTGTCTATGCTGAGCTACACTCCCCTCTCACCCTGATGCAACAGACCTTTCCCATCAACCTTCTAAAGCTATCTGGGGCCAAAAACATGTTCCACCCCATCCTTTTATTGGTTCCGGCCCTCCAGAATTTGTGAAGCATTATTTTAAATTGTTTAGAGGGGAATTTGGGAAAGCTCAAATTCGTCCCTGTCTTTCCCCCACCCAGGTATTTTCCATGGGATCCATGGTTCTATAGAAGTCAGCATTCTGCTCTTCAGAATGGTTATGGATGCTGTCAAAGTTGATATATTCAGTACTAACAGGGGTACTGGAAGTGAAGGTATGCTTTACATGATCATGAGAGGTGAGGATGGAGCAGATGCCTCTCTTGTTCTCAATGATGTTCTAATTATCCTTGCCTGAGACTCAGTAATGAAATAATTGATCGTATAGTTATGAAAGTTTTTTATATCCAAAGGGAAGTCCCCAGTTGTGGACTTGACTTGGAAGAGGGCATATTCATTTATCAGGATGAAGAAAATATCACCTCCAAAATCAAAGATCAATACATTTTTTGATACCAACTTTCTTGTACAAATAATAAGCAACATTAGCAGCAGTTAGTTCATTGATGATTCAGAGCATGCTGAGATTAGTGATGATTCTAGCATCTCTAGTCATCTGACAGTGAGAGTCATTCAAGTGGCAGGTACTGTGATGAACCATAGTGTTGGTAAAGTCATTCCAATGTAAGCTTCAGCAATTTCTTCCATCTTTGTCAAGACAGTACAGGATATTTTCCTCAAGAAAGAATCTTTTTGCCTCCCTTTTGTACTCTATAATTCATAATGTTAAAATGAAATGTAAAGTGAGAATACACTAAAGGGTACATAAGGATCCATGGGGGCTACACATTGACTTAGAAAATCACACATTAACATTACCTGTGTTTTATTGTATTTGTTAATTTTGTTAAATATTTCCCAATCACATTTTAATCTGATTCAAGATATGTATGGGCCCTCTGCCCCTAAGGCAAAGGTGTTTGATACCTCTGCTCTGAGTAGACTTTAAAATACTGCCTCTGGCTAAGTCACTAGGTGGTGCTCTAGACTTAAGCTGCTCCAAGAGCTGCCTTACCAGGCACACAGGAAGGAAAAAAAAAACTTCCCAGTGAGCTGCAATATTTGATCAAGACACTAGATGGTGGTCGAATCTTGAAGTCTACTACCTCCCTCCTGGTGCATGCATGAAACATCAGGGTTATTGTAGTTTAGTTTGGTTTGGTTTGGTTTAATAGCCTCTGCTTTTCCTGATGTTTTCCCAAGTTCTCATTTTGGGAATATGATGAACTTGATTAAATTCTCATGACTTGGCCCAATCCCATTGAGATACTAATCTTTTGTTTTCCCTTCTCAGTGGACCCCAAAGAGTATTCACTTGCATATAGATTCTAATGCATTCACTAAAGCAGAAATGAAATTAACCAAGAGAAGGTCCAGAATTCCTGAATAGCAGGTCTAGTCCTGGACTGGGACTGATATCTGAACTCCCCTCATGCAATGTTCTATGTCTGATTTTCCATAGTCATCCTCAAGAGATTGCCTCCTTCCCCTAAGCATTTTTACTTAAATGTAAAGAATGTCAGATGATCTCCTTTTTGGCTTATCACATTCATCCCCCATCTTCTAGCTGCTCCTGTAATGACTGGTTCTCTATGTCTTCTTATGCTCATCCGTGACCTAGCTGTCTTCTCCCATTGTAATCTCTTGATTTTGCTACTGGGATCTGGGAGTAGGGATGGTGTACCTATCTAAATGTCAAATGTGATTTGCTGTGTCTCCTTGCCTCTTGTGTCTTATTGTCTTTTGCCACAATTCAAAGTGCCTTTCTATTTTTGCATGGGTCACTATAGCCCCATGTTGAAAATTCCACAAAACCTCTTTTATATAAAATGGCTACAGATAACTCATCTATCTACATCTCACTTTTCCCTGCCACCTCAATGAAAAAAATAAAAATGCAGAGAGGAAAAAAAGCTCAGTTAAGAGAAGTTTACAGAAATAATTTTGATGTTGTTATTTTTTAAGGCAGAGGAAGTAGTCACATCACCAGTTAGTTGACCTAATCAGTACATGCATTCAAAAAAGACGTTGAAAATGCAGGGTTTGTTAGGAATTTTCATAGCTGAGTAATAATGATGTCAGTGTTCTTACAGACTTAAAAATATCAGCAAGAATAGTCTTTGGATGATTCAACCCTTCTTTTATAGTGGATACAATTGAAACTCTGCTGCACAGGGCTAGTGTAGGAGCTGTCAACAGTAGAGATGACTATAAACCCCAATTAAAATGGCTCATTTGCTTTTATTGACCAATCAGAAGGAGGGGTACTCTGTTAAGATCCACCTACTTACCCATTTTTCTTTTCCAAGGCATTGAAAAGGATCAGTTGGCATTCAGAACATCAGGCTTACAAATAGTCTTTTCAGCAGGGCATGAATCTAGAAAATTCACACAAGAGACCCAAGGCTGCCAAAGAAGGAAGACAGAGTGGAAGAAAGGAACAAGCCTTCTTGAGGCATAGAGGGAATCAAATGAATATATTTGTAAATAATATTTGTAAAGCATTTGGTCCAGTGTTTTCTTCCTTTCTTCCAGAGATAGCAGGCAATGGTCCAGAACTCCAAACAAGGCCACATGTTCAGTTTTAGATTCACAGGACCATAGATTCCAAGCTGGAAGACCTCAGAAGCCAGTTAGTTCAACCTTTCATTTTATACATGAGAAAACAGAGCTCTAGAATCACACAGGCAGAGAGCATTAGAGGTGAGATACGAACCTGGGTTCCAAAGCTACTGCTTTTCCAATTGTACCACAAGTGTTTCTTATTGAAGCAAGTTAAAGGAATTCCACTAAGGAGAACTTCTATACCCATTTGATTGTATTCTGAGTATTACACTTTGCTTTTAAAAAGTCTTCTTACTGCCTTTGTTTTACATTACACTCTCTCCAGAAGTATTATTCTCTACCACCTCCTCAAACAAACACTGAAACTTTCCTGAAAGAAAGAAGACAATGAAGCAAAAATAACTGATAGTGACATCTGAATGTGTTTTCAATATTGTACCCCACTTAAAAAACACTCTACCTCACTACTTTAAAGAGCATGGGATCATAGTTCTAGAGATAGAATGGATCTTAGAACTCACCTTGTCCAGACCCCTCATTCTATAGTTGATGACCAGAGCGAGGAAATGAGTCCCTCAAGCTTATAAAAGTAGTGAGTGGTAGAGCTGGGATTTGAATCTAAATCCACTGGCCCTGAATCAAGTACTCTGGGTTTCTATAATGCCACCCTGCGAGGAGGAAACATTTGACATTGTTAATGACTTTTTAAAAGTTTTTATAAAGTAACTCTGAGTCTGGATAATAAACCATTGGAAGACCAAGAACCTGGTTTACTCTGTAAGAATTTGGGGTCCTGAAAAGACTTTGAAAATTGAATATATCAAAAGTAATTTACTGTTAAAGCTATATTTCTGATGAAGTCTACTAATACTCAATATTAATATGTATAGTGAAGGAGCTGCTGATATAGTTTTAATGATATATGCTTTTATCACTTGAATCAAATTCTACTTATGAAAGACTTGGCAATTTGGGGATGGAATTAACTGTAAGGGAAGCAGTAAAAGTATAATACAGGATTTGTAACAAAATGTGATCTGAGACTTGAGATTGTGGACATTAATAATCAAGGAATGATTATATTACACCAAGAGAAGATTCAATTGACAAACCATGTAGAGAAACAGTTAGGGAGGCTGTCCATCCTTAAAAAAGATGTGAAGAAATATATTTTGGGGATCCGAATGTGATTTAAAAAAACCAAGAAGAGAGCTGAATAGAACTGATACCCAGGAGCTCAAGGCTTGGTTTGATCTCTAGCTTAGGCAGCATGCTCCACTGTGAATTCCTTTGGCATCTATAACACTTTGCACTTCTCGTCTACCTCTTACCTTTGGCCATTATTCTATCTCCTTTAATGGCTCCTGTTACTTCTCCTGTCTCCTAAATACTGGCATTACCTAAGACTCTGTCCTGATCTCTCATTTCTTCTCTTTTTGCTTTCTTCCTTGGTGACTTCATCCACTCCCATGATTCTAAGAATTATTTTCAAATTCTTCAAGGGGATGAAGGTGATTCCCTGAAACTATAGGAAGCCCCTAAATGTGTTTTTACAATACTGATCCCCCTCTTTAGCTTTAGATCTATATATCCAACTGATTGATAGAGGTATACTCCTACCTACATGTTCTTTGATGTCTTGAAGGTAACAAGGAGCTGGAAACCATGAGCTTCCAACTCCTTGACTCAGCCTCTAAACTATACTCCCTAACCTGACTTCCTGAGTTCTGATAACAACAACCATACCACTTAGGGTTGAAAAACCAGTATTTTCTTTTACTCCAATGTTTCCCTAGCTCCATACAATCATTCAATTATAAAGTACCGTTTGACCTACTTCTTTCCTATACTGTGTCTCATATTCATCCCCTCCTCACCTTTCCCATTGCTATCATGCTGATTTATACTACCATTAGCTCTTGCCTAAACTATTATAAGAGCATAGTCTGATCTTTTTGGCACCAGGTTTTCTCATCTCCTATTGATCCTACAGTTAGCCTACACACATGAATCTTTATAAAGCACAGCCTATCATGGCACTCCTGATCAATCTTCAATACCTTCTTATTGCTTATTGGAAAAAGTCTAAACCATACTAGCTGTGTGACTCTGGACAGGTAGCTTAACTTCTCTGTGTCCCCGTTTCCTTGTCAGCAAAATGAGGATAAAAATAACACTTATCCCCCTGAGGTGTTGTGAGGATAAAATGAGATATTTGTAGATCATTTTGGAAACTTTAAAGGGCTACACAAGTGCTAGCCATTGGTATGATTATGATTATAATTGCTTTTTATCATGACACTCAAAGGCTTCCATAGTTTAGACTTAACCTACTTTTCCAGTATTCCTTGCTATTATTCCTTTTTACACAACCTAGATCCCATTCAAACTTAACTATTTGTCATTTTCTAAACACCGCATCTACTTTCCTCCCCACTGTTCCATCTCTCTAGAATATCATCCTCCCCAAGTCCACTTTCTCATTCAATCAGAAATTCCTTGATTGGAAGCCCCAGTGCAGGACTCAGGTCAAATGCTCTCTTCTTCATAAAGTTTTACCTTACACCTCTAGTAGAAAACAATATCTCTTTCTCCTGATGTCTTGGAGGGTTTTTTCTTGCTGCTCTTTCATATTTAACATTTTATTATAGTTATTGTGGTACATAATTTATAACCTTATTTAGACTGTAAGCTTAGTCTTAGTAAGAGAACAGGAACCATACTTTATTTGACTCTGTTCTCAGTGGTGTCTTGTAGCTACTTGGTAAATATTTGTGGAATGAATAAATCAATGGTATTCGTGGGATATGATAACTAGACACAATGTGGACAGTTACTCTTAGAGTCAGAAAGATTTGGGTTCAAGTGATGTTTCTGGCTATATTACCCCGGGCAAATAATTTAATCTCTTAAGGAATCTGGCAGTTCTCATAACATTATCAATAATGCAGACAAGTTGAATCAGTAATCTGAATCAGTGAAGGGAGTTTTTCACATTGAGATTCCTCTGCCCTGATGAAATAACAGATCCACATCCTTTTCAACCCCCAATAAGATACACTCAACTATATTTTTAAAATAAGCTGTAATCATAAGGAATTAAGAATTTTTTCTAAGAAAAAGAAAAGTTCAAAGTCTTCAGTTTTGGTTTAAATGATTTCCTTTTGCTTAGGGTTGGCACACTCATTTTTAATCATACTGTCCCAATCTTTTCCCAGGTTTACTAGGCAATTGAATGTAAAAAATGAGATTAGGGCTGCTATTTTTCATCTTCTGATGTACTAAAGTTCCAGTGTGGTCTCTTAATACATACATTTGTGGATTTTTCAGTTCTAAAACTTACTGTGTTTTATAGCCCATGGCATCATAGAGATAGTTTAATAGCCAGCATCACTTTGCTCTGAAAGGTATGTGACTAGGATGCTGATGGTCATCCCCATTAAACACTGGTCATTGAAACATCTGTCCTCATTCTTAGTGTTGTCTCAGTTTCTTTGATGTGAGGTAGTCAATTTCCAATCTGTGAAATATTGAGTCTGGCCATGTGGCAAAATCTGGGACTTAAGCATACAAAAGAGCTAGAGTTTTTGCTTCATGTAATGCTATTTATAAAAAGTTTATTCAAAGTGAAGAAATTTCTAATTGTATCACAGACAAATTTAATGTTAGCACTGGAAAAGAGCAGGATAGTGGAAAGAGCCTTGGATTTGGAGTCAGTGAACTATGGTTTAAATCCATCAATACCAGTCACTAACTGTGTGACCTAAGGCAAATCATTTAATCTCTATGGGCCTTGGTTTCAATTTATGTAAAATAAGAGGATTGAATTAGATGGTCTCTAATGTCCCCTCTATCTCTAGAACTATTTTCTTCTCTTTTTTTAGTGGAAAACTTTTTATTGTAGGTGAAGTTGGATAGCTGGACACAGTTTAGATGAATCCAATTTTGCTGGCAACATCTAAAGCATCAAAGTCTGGAGCAAGTCAGGTATAGGCCTTCTCTCCTTCAGGATGGATACATGTGTTGATCTTGGCCATGCCAATGTCATACAGCTTCTTTACGACCTGCTTCACCTGATGCTTAGTGGTCTTGATGATCACAATGAAGACGAGGATGTTGTCTTCAATCTTCTTCATAGCAGACTTAGTGGTGAAGGGAAACTTAATGATGGCATGGTGATCAAGCTTGTTTCTGAGGGGCACTTTTCCAAGGGAATTTGGGCTGCCTCTGAAGTCTTAGTGTTTTGGGTCACTGGAAGGTGGGGGATGTTCGGATTTTCTTCTTTTTGTGGCTATTAACATCATTCAGCACTGCCTCCTTGACCTTCAAGGCCTTGGACTTGGCTTCTGTCTTGAGGGGCACAACAGCTTCCTTCTTCACCTTTGGCACTAGCTTGGGGGAAAGGGTCTGTTGTGGTTTCTTAGGCTTATAGAACTAACTCTTACTCAAACATCCTAGAAATATTTTCTTATGATCATCTTCTCCAGTTTCCCCATCTAATAAGTGAGGGAACTAGGACAAATTAAAGGCAAGTGAAATAACTTGTCACTACTTCAGTCACAGTCCTAGGTCCTAGCAATAGCTCAGGAGAGATGGTGCTGCTAGAGGAAAGACTATCTTATTGAAGTCTCATTGAGTCCCTAGGGACTCAGTCTCCCAACTAACACTGTACTAGCTTGTTAGGTCTCAAAGATTAGTTGATATTTTTTTCCCATAGGATGCATGAGCCCCCATCTGATGTGTTTCCTCTCAATTAACCAGTTGATACTAATTATGTTTTATAAGTACATGTTTACTGAGAAAATATAGCAAGGAAAGTTGCAAAATGTTTCTCCCAGATCTGGAAGAGTTGGGGAGAGTGGGATGAAGCTTAAAGTGTTCGGTACAAAAAAAATCCACCTTCAACTTAGGAGTATTCTTTCTCTTTTGAACATATCTGAGTTTTCTGGGGACCATGGAGGTCAAACTTGAAACACAAGCTATTAAAGCATACATGTAATATATGCATGTAACCAAGGAATATCTTGTGGCCATGGGAATCCTTTTCTATCCTGAAAGAATCTCTATATTAATTTGGGTGTGGCATAAGCAATGAATGGGTCCCTTCCTTGCTCAGTTGGACCTTGAAGGATGAGGTTTCTTGGCTGTCATGTCAACATACTATTGGTTCCATTCTCGGGACTATCTCCTCACCAAATTCAGGTATAGGTGATATTGGCTCTGGTGGTCTCTACCACCAATCCAGTTGTTGAGAATATCTATTTTGGCTCTTCCATTACTTTTGAAGCTTATGGAGACATAACCTAGTTTATTCCATCACTGGATTCACCTAAGTATCATTCCCAAGTTGAGTTGCCAATCTGCATTGATTCAAGAGGCTGCTACTCTCAGATTCCCTTACCATCATTTTACAGATGAGGAAATGGAGACCCAGGAATGTTAACTGAATGATCCAACACCACACAGGTATAAAGTCATAGATACAGAAGAAGAGAGGGCCTTAGAGGCCATCTGGTCCAAACTTCTAGCTTTACAGATGAGGAAACTGAGACATAGGGCTAAGTAATTTGCCCAAGATCATATAGATAAATGACAAAGCCAGTAATCAAAATTATCTCTTCTTATTTTAAATAGTAAACTCTCTGGCCATAAGTATATCCTTTTCAGCAAAAGAGAAGTGGATTAAACAAACACCTTTTCCAGAGATCAGGGTCATTTTTAGAATTTTTTTTCATTCAAGCATTCACTGAAATAGCAACTATATTCTAGTGAATAAATCTGTTTATTTCAAGATGAATTTTAAAGAAATCTAAATTTAAAGAAATCTCACATAAAGAATCCACTCTCAAATACACTTGACAAGTACACTTGGCATCTTAGAATCCCAATCAAGAGGCTCATTGTGGGAAGATGTGAGATTCAGACTCATTTGCCAGTAATAAGGTTCTTGAGTCACAGTTTCCTGGTTGGGGACAGTAGCAAAGGCCCTTGAGTGATTGTAGTTGCTTCAATGGCCATTAACTTGCTCAGTGGGCACCCAAATCCTCCCTTATTGCTCTGATGCTTTCTATGCGTATTAACAAAATAGGTCTGTTCATTGTGGCTGCAGCCTCTGGAGTAAGGTGGTAAATGATGGCTTGACTCAGAAACCCACTGATACTTTCCTTTAGTTTATTTTGAACATACCAAAGGGTGACTGAGAAGCTCCCCAAATCTAGCTGCTCCTCACCAGTTGTTTGACAAATATGCTTGAGTTGAAAATATATTTCTTTCTTGCATGCTGAGATATGCAAAAATAGCAATTGTGTGCCTTCATCTTGCTAGACTTTACGAACTTGCTTTGATTGACAGCTCAGCAAAAGCAATTTGGGAAGAGGGGAAAAGGCTGAGCTGTCTATCCACCCAGTGATAAGCTCATCTCTCATGGGTGTTTGCACCTCTATGCAGGATGCTTGTTTTCCTTGTAGGGATGGCAAATAAATGTCTGAAAATGAATGATTTCATTTAGGGTCAGCTCTAGGGAAAAATGTAAGGTAGGTGGTTTGCTTTTGGCAGGGCCAGTCTCCGCACCTCCCCTCTTGATTGTTCTCCTTCAGTAACCCTCTTCCCAGTACCAAAGAAGAGCAGGGTCAAAGCCTAGTTCTGCCATTTACTATCTACGTGACAAGCCACTCAGCCACTCTGGATGTTAGTTTCCTCAAAATGAGAATGTATGACTGGACGATAAAAAAGTTCACGTTTTGGCCATGCTTTAGGCTTTATGAGCCACTTTATAGACAATAGCTTTTTTATCCTCACAACAATCCTGCAAGGTGGATGTTGTTATCACCCCATTTTAGTGATAGAACCTGAGGCTGAGACATTAAGTGGTTTTGCCCAGGTCACACAGCTAGTAAGTGTCTAAGGGAGGATTCAAACTGTATCTTGGTGACTCTAAACTACTCTCTTCTCTGTTCCATACCATCTCTCACAGGCACCCTTTAGCTCTAAAGTCTTGTAATCCCGTGGAGACATAATATGGTGTACCAGGAAAAGATTGCTTAATCTACAACCAGCTAATTTCTGTGTTGAATCTCCCCTCTGTTACTAGTTGTGGGATAATTAACAAGTCCTTTAATCTGACTCTCAGTTTCCTCATCTATGAAAAGCATACAATAATATTGGTAGAAATGGACAGCAAGGCTTAATGAATGAGGAACTGACCTTAGATCTTAAGGTTCAAGTGTTTACTCTGGTGTACATGGACTACGTGACCCTGGACTATCTTTTAATCTATTTAGACCATTGATAACTCAATATAATTGCAGAAATTTGCATTGGTAGAGGGCTTTCTCCTACCCAGGAGTTCCCTCTATCAGTGAATCACAATTATTGTAGTATTTAACTAACAGAGTTGACATGAAGATTAAATATATGCAAAAGGCAAAGTACTAAATAAATATCAGGTTTTATTGTAATTCTAATTCCCTTCCCTAACCTCCAACCCCTAGCTGCCACATGACTGCTCAAGGCCTTCACTGTAGTAGTGACCCAACTCAAACTGACCTTCTGGGCTGTGGTTCATACTCTGGACCATTTTCATATCACTTCCCTTCATCTCAAATTTGGAAGGAAACTCAGAAGCCATCCAGTCCAGCACGTACTCACATAAAGAATCCACTCTCAAATACTATTTTTTTTGGAGGGCAATTGGGGTTAAGTAACTTGCCCAAGGTCACAAGGCTAGGTTTTTTTTTTTTTTCTGTTAAGTGTCTGAGGCCGGATCCGAACTCAGGTCCTTCTGACTCCAGGGCCGGTACTCTACTCACTGTGACACCTAGCCCCACCCCCCCTTTCAAATACTTTTGACAAATTGTCATCCCATCTTTATCCAAGTACTCTAGTTTGAGAAACCCATGACTTCCTGAGTCAGCTCAATTCACATTTGGATACCTCTGACTGTCAGAAATTTTTTTACTCGGTTTGAAGCTAAATTTCCCTCTCTGTCCCTCCTACGTGAATGGCAATACGGCAGAGTGAATAGAGAACTTCCCTCAGAGTGAGGAAATCCTGGGGTCAAGTCTCACCTGCAACACCAACTGGCTGTGTAACCCTGGGTGAGTCACTTAATTCCTTAGTGTTCCAGATAACTCTGACAGTATAAATTCCATACTAGCATTAACTCTTTTGACAGATGTGCCAATCACAGTGTTGACTCATACTGACCTTGAAGGCCATTAAAACCTCGAAATCTTTTCTAAATAAACTTTTGTCCAGATGTTGATTTGTTGAGCTCAAATGTAAGATTTTGCATTTATTATCATTAGATTTCATCTTAATAGAATCTGTCCAGTGTTATAAGGATCAAATGAAATCATATAGGGAAAGTGCTTTTCAGACCCTTAGAGCATTCTATAAATATTACCTATCATTACAGTCGATAATATTTGTGTACACACATATGAAATACACGTATATATTTATATAAGCACATATGTATATACACGCATGCATATGTGTGTGCACATGTATATGTGTTTGTACATGGGTATATATGTAAATGTATATGTGCATGTGTGTGTCTCTTTTATATGTGAATATAATTAATATCACATATTATATAATAACATGACATACCATGTAATCATATTAAATAACATAAGGCAATATAATGTAACACATGACAACATAACTATATGGTTATATATATATCTTATATATAAGATAACAATATAATAATATACATAATTTAACAATATAATGATATGACAACATAATATCATTTATAATTCAAGTCTGGACTCTGTCACCCATGGAAGATGACATTCAATGCTCTTAGCTTTGTGTCATTTTCAAATTTTATGAGGATGCTTTTATTGATTTAAAAAATGCTAACAACCCAGAGACAAGCACAAATCTCTGGGGGTACTCCATGGGACACTGCATGTTAAACTCATATGGAATCATTAATGATTAATCTTTGAATCTCAACATACTACCAGTTCAGAATATACTGATCATCTAGTTCAAATTTCTCCATGATTGCTCCACTCCTTCCCAAGAATAACATGAGATGTCTTTATCAAGTACTTTGATAAAATATAGGAAAACTGTGTATTCTTCTCCAGATCGAGCAGTCTAGAAAACCTGTCAAAAAAGGGGAAATGAGGTTAGACCAACATGACCAGTTCTTGATGAAGTTATGTTGCCTTTTTGATCACTGCTTCCTTTTCTAGATGCTCATTGAGCGTCCATAAAAATATATTCTAGAATTTTCCAAGAATGAAAGTCAAGCTCAGTGGTCTATAGTTTTCAGACTTTTAATTTTGTTTTGAAAATTGGGTATGTTCCCTTCTCCAATCATATGTTATCTCTGCTTTCTCTTTATTCTTTCAGACAAAAACTGACAGTAGCTCAGAAAGTCCACCTTAAACTCAATATGTCCAAAACTGAGTCCATTATCTTTACTGCCAAATTCTATCCTCTTCTTAATTTCCTTATTATTGTTGATGGCACTATCAGTCTCCCATTCTCCCATTCTCCCAGATTCAAAACCTAGGTGTCATCCTTAACTTCTTATTCAGTTTCACTTTCTTCTCACCCCCATATCCAATCTAGTACCAAGTCTTTTTTATTTTATCTTTGTAACACCTCTCAAATATTCTCCCTTCTCTCTTCTGTCACCACTACCACCCTACTATGGGTATTGCTCATTAGACTATTGGTTTGTCTCCTTCCTACTCCAGTCTATCCTTTACTCAGATGTCATAGTAATCTTCCTAAACTTCAAGAATGACTATCACACTCCTGCTCAATAAATTCCACTGGCTTTCTATTACCTTCTGGATCAAATATAAAATCTCTTTGGCATGCAAAGCTTTTCATAACTTGGCCCTCACTACATTTCCAGTCTTCTTATACTTTACATCCCCCACATACTCTGAAATCAGTAACACTGGCTTCCTTTCTGCTTTTCCTAAGATGCTCCATTTCCCGACTCTAGGCATTTTCATTGGCAGTCTCCATTCCTGGAACTCTCCCTTCTCATCTCTATTCCCTGGCTTTCCTGGCTTCTTTTAAAGTCACAGCTAAAATTGCATCTTCTATAGGGAGCCTTTCCCAATCCTTCCTAATTCTAGTGCCTTCTTTCTACTGAATCTCTAATTTATACTGTATATAGCTTGTTTGTAAATAGTTGTCTCCGCCTCCATTGAGTTCCTTGAGATCAAGTATTGTCTTTTGCCTTTTTTTGTATCAACAATATTTACATAGTATTTGACACATAGTAAGTACTTAATAAATATTAATTGACTGATCAAGTGATAGCTGCCAATTTTTTCAGTATACAAGGATATCGTTCACCTGGGCCAGGTGCCTTGAATTCATTGAGGTCCTGTGACTTTGTTACTGTCTCTGTCCTTATCTTGAAATCACCTTCCTGTTAGCCATTTTGGTTCCATCTTTTCTAATCCCACAGTCATTCTCCTTGGCAGCTCTACCTTCTCTTCATGCCAATTATCCTTATCCCATTCATGCATAGGAGTAATCTCATTTCTCTCTTTTTTAATCCTTCTTTCCCTCTCACATAACTTAAGAAATGTTTCAATTTGTTTGAGGTGGCACTAGGCTCTTCTTTCTCAGGCTGACTCATAATGGGAAGGAAGGTTGCTGAAGGAGCCTTTTCTTTCGAGAGTGAGTAAAACACAGCAGAAGTATTGGAGGGTTTTTTAAGTGATCCCTGTCTACCAATTAATTGTTCTTTTCTCAAGTTTTTCTTCTCCCTCAGTTCTCCTTGAACCACAAAAATCAAGTCATTCATAGAATAATAACATAGTCTGCATTAATGCTGAACTGCTGGCCTCAGACAAGACCAAGGCTGGTTTATATCCTGGGCCCCAGAAGGCCCGGAGGCTGTAAACTGGGAACTAGTCATTAAAGGCCAACTGCTGCTATTCTTCTGGTCTCTGTGGTACCCTATGAGTCCCCTTAAAAGAAGGAATAATTTATTGTGAAATTAACTTTAAACAATAACAAGAATTTAACATACAACTAATAAAACCTTAAAAAGACCATGTAGGTACAGACACAAGAACAACTTATCACTTCTATGCTCCTGTGGGGTCTCCTTCCTCTGTCTTTTTTATTTGGTTCAGTATTTGTTTTTACTTGAATCACCATCATTATCATAAGCTACTGCTTTCTGGTCACATGTACCATATGGGGAGATAGCAAGATCCTTAAGAAGATGGAGTCAGAGATAGCAGATGGACCAGACCAAAAGAGTTCTTGAAGGAACCAAAGTTTGAGACAAAAAAATATTTAAGACACTTAAGGACTGATTTTCAAGATATCTTCCTGACTTACTTGGTATTGTTGAAGGCACTCCCATTCTCCCAGTCACTCAAGCTCACACACTCTGTCATCCTCAACTCCTCACTTGCCCCCCCCCCCCCCCCCCATATACAATCTGTTGCCAAGTCCTGTCTGATTTGACCTTCATGTTTCTTGTATGCACCCCCTTCTCTCCTTTGACTTTGCTACCACCCCAGTGGAGGTCCTCATCTCATACCTCAACTATGGCAATAGCCTGCTGGTTGATCTTCTTGCCTTAAGCATCTTCCAACTCTGGTACACCTTCAGTTTAGCTGTCAAAATGATCTTCCTGAAGGATGCATTTGACTACGAGGGCCACCTCCACCCCACCTCCTTCAACAAACTCTAATGGCTCCCTATTACTTCTTGTATAAGATCTAAAATCATGTTTGACATTTAAAGCCCTCCATAACCTAATCTGTTTCTACCTTTCCAGTTTTCTTATATCTTATACCTTTCCACATACTCTATGATTAAGTAACTCTGTAATTCCCCACACAAGATATTCTGTTTCCTCATTCCATGCCTTTTTATCAACTATGTCTCATACCTAGGATGCTGTGTCTCCCCATCTCTACCTCCTGGCTTCCCAGGATTCCTGGGAACTTCTGTTAAAATCCACTTTCTGCAATAAGATTTTTTTAAAGTCTACTTTAATTCTAGCACCTTTCCTGAAAAATTACTTTCAAGTTATCCTGTTTTATCCTGTTTGTACATGGTTGTTTTCATGTTTTCTTATCCCATTAGATTGTTAATTTCTTGAGAGCAGGGACTGTTTTTGCTTTTTTTTTGTATCCTTAGGGCTTAGCATAGTTCCTGTAAATAGAAGGTATTTAACCAGTCCTTGTTGGCTTGTTAACTTGACTCAGAGCAGAAAGGAACCAGATAATCAAGTTCAATCCCTTTATTTTATAGTACATATAGTATATGTCCCCCCCAAGATATAGGTCCCCAGATAGCTACCCCAGGTACAACACACTTTATGGGTCAACATCCACTCAAAACCACAGCTAATGAATCCACACCTATGTGTTTCTTCTACTACACTAAACAAAGGGTACAATAATTCAAAGTAAAAAATATAATTATACATTATAGTATATAAAACATATAGTACAGAAGAATAAATAACGGAAAAGATTTCCTTTATAATACAAAGATAAACTTTACCATAGGCCCCCACACCATTATTGGCAGATAAATGCAGAGAACATGTGTGATGAGGAAATAGACATTAAAATATCCCATGTATTTGGCCAATACTTTGCCAAGCATGTCCATGGAGGGGCACACATACAGAAAACGAGAGTCAGAGACCTTGTGGCAGCTAAGCTATTCATATTTCGGATGCTGCTGAGTTGCAAGGACACTCTGATAATGCCACTGTACCACTCTTTACCAGGCACCTCTGCTCTTCTTTGAGTGCCCCTGCTGAGTCACAACTACTCTCTATTACCATTTGCTGGCTGGTCTTTAGCTGCAATATGATTCTCCTGCCCTCCTGTGCCCTCCCCACCACCTCACTGTGGCTGTATGTAGTTCAGAGTCTTTAGCTCTTGTATGATGCAAGCCCCACTCAGCCTGTTTGGTTAGCAAAACCTTTTGGGTTTTCAATTCTGTCTCTTGAGCTCTTTAAATTCTCAATTGCCTTACTGTGAGTTGAATCTTGCATTTGATATAAAGTAAGAAAATTCCTTTCTCTTCCTATAATGCTAATAGCTACCAAGGAAAATTAGCTGCTCTGGGATATCATTTAGCAAAACTAGTAGGGCAAAGGATATCTACTGACTTTTTAACTGATATTCCTGATTGCAATAAAATCCATGCTCTTCCAACACGTGAAGAAACTACGGCTCAGAGTAGTTGACTTGCTCAGTCGCACTAATAGTAAAAACAGAACCAGAATTTGAACCCACATCCTTTGTCTTCACTCCAATGCTCTTACTACTACATCATCCTTTTTTTCAAATAGGGAAAGATTTCTAAAGACTAAAGAGATCACATACACTGTTATCAAAATAAAAAGAAAAGAAAAGAAAAAATGTTGCTTTTGACTGAAAAGATATCATTGCCAATCCCCATGCCTAATTTTTCATATATATGCACATATAGGGGAGTGACACTGATCAACACCTTTCAGTTTTCCTTCTAAGGAGCAAGCATCTTTTAATTTCATGGCTGTAGTTGCCATCTGCAGTAATCTTTGAGCCCAAAAAGATAAAATCTGACACCGCTTCTATTTCTTCTCCCTCTATTTGCTCCCAGAAAGTGATGGAACCAGTTGCCAAGATTTTATTTTTTTTTTACATTAAACTTCAAGCCAGCTTTTACACTCTTCTTTCACCTTATCAGGAGGCTTCTTTATTCTTCTTCACTTTCTGCCATCAAAGTGGTATTGTCTGCATATCTGAGGTTGTTGATATTTCTCCTGACAACCTTAATTCCAGCTTTTGATTCATGCAGCCTGGCATTTCACATGATGTACTCTGTGAATGAGTTAAATAAATATGGTGACAATATACAGCCTTGTTGTACTCCTTTTCAATGTTAAACCAATCATTTGTTTCGTGTTTGGTTCTAATTATTGCTTCTTGACCCGAATAGAGGTTCCTCAGGATGCAAGTACTGATCTGGTACTCTCATCTCCTTGAAAACTTTCCACAATTCTTCAAGATCAACATAGTCTTCAGCTTTACTGGAGTCATAAATAAGGTCATTGGGCTACTATTTTTTAAATCTTAAGCATTTTATTATGTTTAAATTCAGAAATTATGATTATATCAAAGTTCAGAAACTTCAGCCTTTCTTATGGCATTTTCTAAGTTAGATGAATAGATAGCACATACCTATATAATTATTTTAAGTGTTATTTTAATGCCACCTTTCTGAAATAAATCTTGCCCACTTTCCTCTTTAATAACTATAGTATCCATGATATAGTCCATTCATTCTGATTTGTTCTTATTGCAGGGTAGAATTAAGATGGTGGAGCGATGGGTAGCAATTCTGCATTAGCTTCTTCACATCCTCCTCTGCAATGACCTATAAACTGCATCAGACCAATTTCTGAGTGGGAAGGACAAGAAAAAAGTCACAATGCATCATTTTTCCATCCATGGACAGCTTAGGAAAATAGACAGAGAGGTCCATAGACACCTGAGTGGTAGCTAGCCATAAAAGCAGTGCAGTAGCTTGGCAGCAGGTGGAAGCAGCAAAGTTCTATGGGAGCAGCCAAAGTGCAACAGGGAGCAGCCCATTACCCAGGGCTAGAAAGGAGCCTGAATACCTGAGCAGAAAGAGATCCCAGTGGATCCTTGTTCTAACACTAGGAGCAGGAAGGGGGACCATTTGGAGTAACTATCACTCATTCCCCAGTTCTAGGTCTCATTTCCAAAGGGAAGAGGTGCAGTTGAGGTGACAAAGGAACAGGACTCCTACCTTTGTAAGGAGCAAGAAACAAGTTCCAAAATCATAACTGTGTGACTCCAAGCCCAAGAACAGAGTAGGCACTGAGTTCTTACCTTTAGTCTGCAGTGGAATAAAACAGGGCAGGAGAGCAGTACCAAGGAGGAGCAGAACTGTTCAAACACTCTGAACCTGTAGTACCCCTAAATGGTCTAATTGTGATTGAGTTTAGCAGCAGTCTATGAAAGCTCAATCCCTGTAGAAGCCAACAGACCCAAAAGAGGTCAACTTTCAGAGTGCAGAACAGGAGGTCAGTGAGTCCATTCTTCCCAGATTGCATCACTTTTGTAGCACCAAAAACTTACAGACCCCCAGGTTGAGTTGTGAAAGCAGCAGAAGGAAGAAACTCAGACACTCTGAACCCGTAGAACCTCCAATTGAGCTAATTGTAACTGAGTCCAGCAGCAGTCTGTGAAAAAAATCTGAAGAAAGATTTTAAAAAGAGAAAAAAAGATTTTAAAATTTAATGAAGAGTGGTAGAGGAAAAATTGGGGAAAGAAATGAGAGCTATACAAGAAAATTATAAAAGGAGAATTAAGAGGTTGGCAAAAAAAGGTGCAAAAATACTGAAGAAAGTAACTCATTAAAATCAGAATTGGATAATGATAAAAGAGGTACAAAGCCTCACTGAATAAAATAACTCCTTAATATATATATATATACATATACATATATACATATATATATATATATATATATCTGTACTTACTGATAATTTCTTTTCATTTAGGAGATAGCCAGCAATATTGAAGAGAATGGACTTGAAATCAGAAGCATTTGAGTTTGAATCTTTCCTTAGACTTTTACTAGTTCTTGGACCATAAGCAAATCACTTAATTTTTCTAAGCCTCAGTTTCCTCACTTGTAACATAGGAATATTAGTATCTATTGCACTTGGGGGCAGCTAGGTGGCACAGTGAATACAGCACTGACCCTGGAGTCAGGAGGACCTGAATTCAAATGTGGCCTCAGACACTAAACACTTACTAGCAGTGTGACCTTGGGCAAGTCACTTAATCACAATTGCCATGCCTTCCCTCCTTCAAAAAGCAAAAAAAAAAAATCTATTGGACCCACAGGATCGCTGTGAGAATAAAATGTGATATATATATATTGTGATATATATATATACACACACACACACACACACACACACATACACATACATATACATACACATGTGTATTACTTTGCAAAGTTTCAAGTGCTCTATAAATACTAGTTATGATTATTAAAGTAATAATGACAAATGACTACGTCATGTAGATTTTTTTTTGTAAAATCAAGGGGTTTATTAAGGATATTAATGACCAGGAGCCAAGATGATAGAGTAGAAACAGGACTTCCACATGACTCCCACTTCTACCTCCTCCAATTCATGTAAAAAATGACTAAACAAACTTCAGGGCTACAGAACTCACAAAATCACGGAGAGAAGCTAACCTCCCACTGAAGACAGCCCAGCAGTCTGGCAGGAAGGGGCCAGCAAGCTCTCTGGGAGCCAAGCCCAGCCCCATGTGAGCTGGAGGTTTTGGCTTCAGGGTGGGCACAACCAGCCGCCGGCTGGAGGGACTGCAGATCACCAGCAGTTGTGGCAGTTTCCAGAATTATCAACCCATAGATGCTAAGGAAAAAGTGAGAGGTCAGTACAGTGTGGACTTTGGGAACCAGAAATCTAGGAGTATGGTCTAGTCTTTGCCCCATGGAAGGAGAAGCAGCCGAGGTGTGGTGGCCATGTTTCAGAGCTCCTGGCCTGCAGATTGTAGGGGGACCAAGCAACCAGTCTGACGGGTAATCACTCTTGCTTTAACCTGCTTGGATTTGGATCACTGTCTGGGGTGGAGGTCCTGGGGTGTATTACCAGTTTGCCAGAGCATGTAGAGACTTCAGAGAGAGCAGCTAACTAATAGCTACAGCAGCTGAGAAAACCCCAGTGAATTGGGACAAAGCTCCTCTCTCTGATAGCAGAGTTCTACTGTGGTAAAAAGCTCAAAAGTCAAGTAATTGAGTGGCAACATGAGCAGGCAAAGGAAGCAAAGCAAGCTCAGCAATCCAACTTTACACTCCAATTTTGGGAACAAAAAGATCAAAGCAGGGAACATGAGGAAGAAAGTGAAGTCAGAAGTCCTTCAATGGTGCCTTTGGTGCCTTCAGCACCAAAAGCTTCCAAGAAAAATATGAGCTAGTTACAGGCCATAGAGAAGCTTAAGAAGGATTTTGAAAACCAAATAAGAGAAGTGGAGGAAAAATTGGAAAGAGAAATAAGAATGATGCATGAAAATTATGAAATGAGAGTCAACAACCCGACTGAAGAAAATTATACCTTAAAAAATAGATGCAAAATGGCAAAAGAGGCTCAAAAAGCCAATGAGGAGAAGAATGACTTAAAAAGCCTAATTTGCCAGATGGAAAAAGAGTCTCAAAAACTCACTGAAGAGAATCATTCCTTCAGAATTAGATTGGAGCAAATGGAAGCTAGTGACTTTATGAGAAATCAAAATACTATTAAACAGATCCAAACAAATGAAAAAATAGAAGGCAATGTGAAATATCTCATGGGAAAAACCACTGACTTGGAAAATAGATCTAGGAGAGATCATTTAAAAATTATTGGACTACCTGAAAGCCATGATCAAAGAAAGAACCTAGAAATCATCCTTGAAGAAATTCTCAAGGAAAATTGCCCTGATGTTTTAGAACCAGAGGGCAAAATAGAGGTTGAAAGAATCCACTGATCATCTCCTGAAAAAGATCCTAAAAAGAAAACTTCTAGGAATATTATAGCCAGGTTCTGGAGCTCCCAGATCAAGGAGAAAATATTAAGAGCAGCCAGGAAGAAACAATTTGAATATTGTGGAAACACAATCAGGATAATACTGGATCTGGCAGCTTCTACACTGAGGGATTGAAGGGCTTGGAATATGATATTCTAGAGGTCAAAGGAGCTGGGATTAAAACCAAGAATCACCTACCCAGCAAAACTGAGTATCATGTTTCCAGGGAAAATATGGTCCTTCAATGGAATAGAGGACTTTCAAGCATTCATGATGAAAAAACCAGAGGTGAATAGAAAATTTGACTTTCAGATACCAGCAGCATGAGAAGGTAAACAGGGAAAAGAAATCATAAGGAACTTATCAAAGTTGAACTATTTACATTCCTACATGGAAAAATGATCATTGTAATTTATGAAACTTTTCTCAGTATGAGAATAGTTGAAGGGAATATAATTGTATATATATATATATATGTATACGTACATATATATGTCTATATAGGAGGGTATGTGGGCATATGAATACATATGTGAGTGTGTGTATATATGTGTACAGGTATACATAGACAGAGGGCACAGGACCAATTGAATAGGAAGGGATGATATTTAAAAGGTGAAATTGAGAAGTGAGAGAGGAATATAATGAGAGGAGATGGGGAGAGACAGAATGGGGTTAATTATCTCATATAGAAGAGGCAAGGGAAAACTGCTACAATGGAGGGGAAGAACAGGAAGGCAAAAGAGAATGAGTCAACCTTACTCTCATTGAATTTGGCTTAGGGAGGGAATGACATACACACTAAATAGGGTATCTCACCCTACAGAAGAGTAGGGGTGAAGAGGGGGAGCGGAGGATAATGGAGGAGAGGGCAGGTTGGGGGGGAGGGAAGTTGGAAGCACACACTTTTGAAAAGGGACAGGATCAAATTAGAGAATAGAACAAGTGTGGGGTGGGATAGGATGGAGGGAAATATAGTCAGTCTTTCACAATATATCCACTATGGAAATGTTTTGCATAGCTACACATGTACAACCTATATTGAATTGCTTATCTTCCCAGTAAGAGTGGGTGACAATGGAGGAAGGGAAAGAATCTGGAATTCAAAGTTTTAAAATCAAATGTTTAAATATATATATATATATATATATATATATATATATATATATATATATATAAATTGTTATTATTTTACATGTAACTGGGAAATGAGATATACAGGCATTGGGGCATAGTGATCCACCTTGCCCTACTGGAAAGTCGGAGGGGGAAGGGGGGAAGATATAGGAGAGAGCAGATTGGGGGAGGGGGTATTCAGTGGGATTGCTCTTTTGGGATGGTGGATAGGGAAAAAATGGGGAGAAAATTTGTAACTCAAATTCTTGTGGAAATGGATGATGTAAACTAAAAATAAACATAAAATTCAACTAAAAAAAGAAATTAAGAACCAAACTTATGCTCCTAGAAATTACAGAAGGGTTACTCTCAAGGAGGTCAAGAGTTAGTGATTAATATAGATTATGCAAGGAAATATTGAAGACTATGCAGAGGTTATATTACTTCAGATTGCCAAAATTTAGCACCTACCGAATGTCTAGCAAGACATGATCTGATGGCTAGAACCACATCAGAAGCTGTCTGTCATGGACTGACAGATGACAAATTTTTATACAGATCTCAGGATATCCTACGGAGCTCATTCAATGCCCTAGAAGTGCATCATTATCACAGACCAAACGATTGCACACAATTGCCTGGACACAATGCTAATCCTTAAAAATTTAGCACATTTTTGTTAGATGTTGTTGTGCCAGATTCTCAAAATCTCCAAACTGTGTGGAATGAAAAACTTTCAAAATATAGAGACTCCAGGACAAGTGATCAAAATTATTTTGGAGCTTAACAAGGTTCACATCATCACTACTGTCTTCTACTTCTTCTAGAGTTACTTTCAGTGTAACTTTTGCATCCCACAACTTTTTTTAACTACAAAAAGCAGCTAGTATAAAAGAATAACAAATGATAGCAACTTGTCTAAAAGACCATTTCTATCTGAACTCCATAAAAATGATGAGAAGAATGAGATAATAATAATAATAATAATTCAATTAAACAAGCATTTATTATGTGTCTTCTCTATATCAAGGAAAGTGATATTCTGGGGTTACAAAAATTGAAAAGTCCCTCCCCTCAGGGAGCCTATATTTTGTCATAGAGTCTCTAGTAAGCCATCCATACACTTATTATTTCTTTATTGTAACCATTTCTATCTGAAGCAAAGGGCATTATACACAGAGTTAAATCAAGAGACATTGATACTAGGTCTGGTTCTGCCAATAACTAATTACTATGTAGCCTTAGACAAACCACTTTAAATTTCTGGACCTCAATTTTTCTTGCCTGTAAATAACTGGCTTTGATTACCAGTGGTCTTTTATCATCCATTTTCTACTCTGAAGTTAGATGTTTACAGGATGTGTCCTGTTTATAATGTAGAAAATGGCCTTTCCTTGGTCCTCCTTTACAAGGTAATCCTGAAAAGTGAACTACACCACATAGGAATTCATCTCAAAGTGAGAGCAATCACCTTTAGTCAGAGATAATTTTTGAATCAAATTCATTTCTGCTCAAAAATCCATTCCAATAGGAATTAGACAATCGATTGACATTTCTTCTGAGTGCATTTTTGAAATCTTTTTTTCCTGATTATGCATGAAGAGACTTTAATGTGTTCAATTAAAGTTTTCTAATTATTTCCATGATAACAGAGTAGGATGTTATGGATAGAAAATGATGGAGTAATTTTCCAACAAAGGATCAAAATCCATCTTATGCAGGCATATTCCTCATAGAGAGCTCAACCTTCTCTTTCCTCTTGGTCCCAAAAGAACACAGTATCTGTAAAGAAGCATGAAGTTATAAAGCAGAAGATGAAGAAAAGGAAGCCAAAGGGGGTTGAGTGACTTTCTGAAAGTCATGTTTCATGCAGCTAGTTAGTAGTAGTGTTTGGAGAGAACTCACATCTCTTGACTTTTAATTGAGAAGTTTTTTTTAAGCTAAAAGAATAAATTTTATGGTGTCATAAGTGCTCTCCAATTATGCTAAGTCAACAGTCATTTTTTAAGTGACCATTATATGCCAGGCACTGCAGTAAGAGTTGGATAATGACAAAGGAAAAAAAGAGCTTTTAAATTACACATATGCACATATTGATCTATGTATGTATATATGAGTATGTACCTATATGTTTATTTATCTATCTTTCTATCTCTCTATATACAGTTTATGCTTTAGTGGCTTAAAAGTATACCAACACTTTTGACAGAACAGAATATATAATATTATATATTGTATATGATATTATGGATAATTTAATAAATATAATATGGATACATATACATAGATATATACATATACATGCACACAGATATTGTGGTACGGTGCATAGAGTGCAGAACTTAGAATCATGAAGTTTGGGGTTCAAATTATGCTTCAGACATTAACTATTTCATGACAAGTCACTTAACCTCTGCTTTTGCTCATCTGAAAAATGGGGATAAAAATAGCACTTATTTCATGGGGTTGTTGTAAGGATCAAAAGAGTTACAGAATAAAAGAGTAAAGGAATTTATGAACTTTAAAATGCTATATAAATGTTAACTATGATTGCTGTTGTTAAGCCACCTCTGAAGCCAAGAAAGACTGAGCTAAAGTATCATACCAGACACACACTGGCTGTGTGACTCTGGAGAAATCATTTAATTTCTTGGTACTCTATTTTTTAAAAAGTAAATTAAAAATGTTCAATGAATAAAAATGTGTTTTCTCTTCTCTCTATAAAAAAAGGCAAAACTCTTATAACAAATATTCATGGCTAAACAAAACAAATTCCCATATCAGTCATGTTCAAAAACAAATGTTTCATTCTACATCTTGAGACCATCATCTTTGTCATCAGTATTCTAGTCTAGGCAACTCTCAAATAATTCTGGTTGCAGAGAACATGCTGATCTATATTGGTAAAGGGAATTTCTTCATTGTTAATTCCTTATACTAATAAAATTACATATACATACACATATAAATATAGGAGTGTACACAAAGCTCCATCCATCCGTCCATCCATTCATCCATCCATCCATCCATCCATCATCCATCCATCCATCCATCCATCCATCCATCCATCCATCCATCTATATCTATCTATCTATCTATCTATCTATCTATCTATCTATCTATCTATCTATCTGACAATTCAGGTGGCTCCAGAGATTTCATTAGTATAGTACTTTATTATAGAGAGAGAGTGCTGAATTTAGATTCAGAAGACAGATTCCAATACTGGCTTTCCCATTTATTGCATATATGACTTTGGGCAAATCACCTTACCTCTCAAGAGCTGTTTTCTTCATCTGTGAAAAACAGATGTTGGATTAGATAACCTCCAAAGTCTTTTCCAATAACTTCAGTGTTTTTTGTCTTTTGATGGGGGTTGGGAGTAGTTAGCACAGAAATTCAGAGTAACTGAAGTACAGAATCAATAGCAAAGATTTGAAGATCTTATAGCGTGTCACCTGTGGTTTTGTGGGGTGGGGATTCCATGTAATTTACATCAACAAGATTATAATAATTATATTCTTGTATTTATGTATTTTTGTAGTTCGTAAATATATTAGAGAATATAATTAAGTGAATCAACAGTTTAGAAAACATTCTTAAGGCAACTCTGTGAGGTAGTGCAAGTATTATTATTTTTCCTTTAAATATGAGGAAACTGAGGTGCAGAGAGCTAAAGGAGCTTGCTTAAAATAACTCATGAGTAGCAGAGACAGGATTTAAAATTAGGTCTTGGGCTCTCTGTCCACCGACCTTTCCATCACTCCAATTCAATGAAAGAAACATTAAGTTCCTATAATGTATCAGGTGTATGCTAGGTGCTGAGGATGCAAAACCAAAATGAAATCATTGTTGTTCAGTAGTGTCTGACTCTTCATGATCCCATTTGGGGTTTTCTTGGCAGAGAAACTGGAGTGGTTTTCCATTTCCTTCTCCACTAATTTTACAGATGAGGAAACTGAGACAAACAGGGTTAAGTGACTTGCTTAAGGTCACACTGCTGGTAAGTGTCTGAATTTTCCATTTCCTTCTCCACCCAGATCAGGAAACTGAGGCAAACAGGTTAAGTGACTTGCTCAGGGTCACACAACTAGTAGGTTCAGAGGTCAAATTTAAACTCAGGTCTTACTGACTCCAGGCCTGTGCTCTATGCACTACACTACCTAGCTGCTCCTCTAAACGAAATAATATCTCTACCCATAGAGATTCCATTCTACCATAAGTCATACAATATGTTCACAGACAAGGAAGTACAATCTATATACAAATCAAATTAAAGTAATTTCATGAGGAAGAAAGAACCATCAACTAGAGTGATCAGGAAAGTTCTTGTGTAGGAGGTGGCCCCTGAGCTGTGCTTAAAAGAAAGCTATGTGTGTCACTGGGATGTTATATTTAATGTTTCTTTCTTTGTTAGTTGAAAAAAGGCATTTCCGGCACTGTCACAGTTGACAGAATGTAACCCGTCTTAAAATTAATTATACAACAGTTTCTTCATCTTGAAGAAAGTATGACACCCTAGGGAAAAAAAAACTACTCAGGGAAAGAGCACAGTGAAAATCAGAGGTGACTAGGGCTGAGAAAACCTTGCAAACATCCATTCTGCAGAAGATCAGGCACTGGTAGCAGAGGCAGGCTGAATCCTGTTTCCTCCAAGAAACTGGCCCCAATTCCTCTAGGTGGCAAAGCCATTTTCTACCCTGGGGAGAAGTGGCACGGTAGACAGAAGGTTTGACTTGGACTCAGGAAGATGAGAGTTGGAATCAGACACATACTAGCCATGTGGTTCTGGATAAGTTCTCCTTGCTCATCCTCAATTTGTCAACTTAAAAATAGGGATAATGATGTCACCTACCTCCTAGGGCTGTCGTGGAGCTCAAATGAGATGTCATATGTAAAGGGTTTTGCAAACCTTAAAGTGCTATATAAATGTTAGTTTGTGTTGTTAACAAGTCATAGACACAACTGTCTTCTGTCAAAATCCAAATAATTTCATTTCCCCTTGGCTCACACTTCATTTCAGTATAGCATCCCTTTGGTGATTGGGTTAATCTAATGAATTGCATTTTTTTTATGAGGCAGATGAATCTTGGGGTTTAGTTTTGTCCCTGAAAATATATTTGTCCACAGTCTTATTTTTTTTTTTTTTGCTTTTTGGAGGGCAATTGGGATTAAGTGACTTGCTCAAGGTCACAAGGCTAGTTTTTGTGGTGTGTCTCAGGCCAGATTTGAACTCAGGTCCTCTTGACTCCAGGGCCAGTGCTCTATCCATTGTGTCACCTAGCCACCCCTATAAATCTCTCTTTTTTTGGTTTTGTTTTTTTTTTGGGGGGGGAGGGCAATTGGGGTTAAGTGACTTGCCCAAAATCACGCGGCTAGTAAATGTGTTAAGTGTCTAAGGCCAGATTTGAACACAGGTCCTTCTGACTTCAGGGCCAGTGCTCTATTCATTGCACCACCTAGTCACCCCAATTTGTCCACAGTCTTGACCCAATTAGTAAAGCATGGACTTGGACAGCCCTCAACATAAATTTCTGACATATAGAAAGCAAAGAAAATCAGTGTTTGTAGGTCCAGGTTCTCAGCAGGGACTAATTAAGGTACCATGGAAAGGACTCCACCTCAATTTTATTTTACTATGAGACTTTAATCATGGCTCTGCTCTTCTTTGGGATATTTCATTTTCTGTCAAATAATGAGTTCAGGCTCAATGATCTCAAAGAGCCAGTGCTACCACGAATCTCATTAACAGGACTGTGGACCCTCTGTCCCACTTCTCTGAGTACCTCACAGGGATTTACAGAGCAGTGGACACGGAATGTCCCCCTCCCCCCGCCCCTTCCTCCTACCCCTACCACCAAAAGAACTTTGTAATGGTAATTTTAGGATTCTGGTTCTCCTCCACATCTTTCCGGATGATTATTGGGAGTTGCTATGGCTAAAAATTTCATCACTCTATGGGCCACATGGTTCTGGGCCTACAAACTTAGGATGATTCATAGACAATAATTCATTGCTGGGTCAGTATTTGAAGCCCTTTCAGTTTGAATGGTACAGGTTAGAGACTGTGATTTATTGGAATAGCCTTAGGGAAGTAAGGGTCACCTCCACACCACAATGAGAAATCAGAAGAAGATTTTTGTGTTATATAGCAGAAAATGCTAGATTTGGTGTTGAAGGAATTGGGTCCAAATCCTTGGCCCTGCCACTAATTTCCTATGTGGCCTTGCACAAGGTACTTTGTCTCTCTGTTCCTCAGTTTCCTCATCTGTCAAATGAAGGGCTTGTGCTAGACTTTAAGGCTCATTCTAGTTCTAGACTGATAGTCCGATGACTTCTCTCAGTCTTAGTTTCTTTGACTATAAAATGCAAATAATAATAGTACCCATGTCACAGGATTTTTATGAGGATCAAATGAGATTATATTTAAACTCCTTTAAAAGCTTTAAAGTGTCATGTAAATGATAGCTGCTAATATAATTGTTCTGTGGTTAACTGGGATCATATAATAATTTTGCTGGCATTTTTATAGCTCTTGACCTACTTTATTGGGCTACTTATGGATAATCCTGGAAGGTATTACTACCCCTATTTTATAGGTGAGGAAATTGAGGCTGAGGGGTAAACGGAATTTTTCATTACATGGGATGTGTCAATGGTAGGATTTAAACCCAGACCTTTCATTCTTCTAAGTCCCGTGTGCTTTTCTATGAAATCCCACTGGTTCTTAATAATGATTAAGTGTCTAATAATTTTCATTCAGCTAGCTATCCTTCATTCCCATTGCCCCATAATCAATGACTCTACTAGAGGTCAGTGTTAATCTTCTGTAATTCAGCTTTCAGTTCCCAAGGAGCATGACTAGCAAGAGGAGAGCTCATGGTGCAGTCTAAAGTGATCATAGTTCCAGCAAGCCAAGATAGGACATAGGGGCAGGATAATACATGAGTTCTCTTCCTGTTATTTGAAGCCCCCAGGAAGGGCTCCGTGGCTATTATATTACAGGAGGAAGGGTAAAGCTGTCTTGATGGGCTGTTATACAAAGGAGGACTTTGACTTGTTTCCTGTGGCCCCAGGGAGCAGAACCAGTAGCAATACAATTTTTATTACATTCACTTTATAGGTGAGGAAAATAAGGACCAGGGTTTGTAACGAATAGAAGTGGCAGAATAGATTTAGGCTTAATGTCAAGAAAACTTCCTGAAAATGAGGCTTTTCCAAAAGTGGAATGAGATGCAGGTGGTGTGTTCTCCCCACTGACAGTCTACAAACAGAAGCTGAATGATGGCATTTGGGTGTTTTGTGGAATGGTGCTCTTTGGGGGAGGAGGTGGGATATGGGTCGGACAAGATGACAGATGAGGTTCTTTCCAACTTTGAAATTCTGTGACTATGGGAGAGGTAATCCAAACCCTAAATGTCCCTTTAGTCCTCAGTATAGATTTTCTTCCTGTAAAGCAACTAAGAATCAATGAGACTGAAGGGCTAGCTCTGAGGAATAGATAAAGAGTCTAAAGTTTGGGGAGTCTGAGAAACTGTCAAACATTCTAATTACTTTGTAAAAGTCCACATCAACAGGTTAGCTCGCATGTATTCATGTCTGACACATTTGATCAGACTTCACAGTCTATGAAGGAATGAAGCTCCTTTGGTCCAGGAAGGAAAGTCCTGGACTTTAGATTAGGGAAACTTTAGTCAGTTAGTCAATAAATGTTGAATGAGGACCTACTATGTGCTAGGTACTGTGCTGGGGATACAAGGAAAGACAAATGACAACTCTTGCTCACTAAAACTCACAGTACAGTAGGGATCTGCAAACTACATACAAACAAGCTATGTAGGAAATAATTAACAGAGAGAAGGAACTAGAATTAAGAGGGGTTGGGGAAAAATTCCTGTAGAAAGTGGGATTTTATCTGGGACTTGAAGGAAGTTCTGGTTTTTTTCCAGGGAAGCCGGGAGGTGGAAATGAACCCTTTTCCACATCATAGCCCATGAAATACTTAAAGAAATTATCATGTCCACTGTATCCTCTCTTCTCCAAGTGAATTGCCTCCATTTCCTTTATATCACATGGACTTGAGATCCTTCACCATTGGGTCACACTCCTCTAAAACACTCCAATTTATCAATATCCTTATTTACCTGTGATGTCCAGAACTGAACCCAGGGTTTCAGACATGACCTGATCAGGGCACAGTGCAATAGGATTAGTGCTTCCTTAGTCCTGGAGAGCTCACTGCTCCCAATGCAGCATTCAATTGCACTAACTTCTTAGAATCCTGTACTTCTTTAAAAGTTCAGCATAAATGCTTCCTACAGGAGGTCCTCCTTGTTTGCTCCAGCAGCTGGTGCCTTCACCCTCCAAATTACTTTGCATTTATTTTGTTTGTATTTTGTCTCTGTTTATGTGTTACTTTCTCCCAAATAATGTAAACTCCCCTGAGGGCAGAGCAACCTTCTTTGTATTTCTATTCTGGGCCCCTATGCATCAAATCTGACAAGCCTCTCTAAGAGGCAACTGTACCAGGCATTAAAATGATTTAGAGTTAGACTAGCATCTGACATGCATTCAGCACTTAATAAGTGCTTCTTGATTGATTGGTTGGTTGATTTTGGCTGTCCCATCACATCACTGGTTTAACTTGCAGTCCATTCAAACCCCCATGTCATTTTCAAATTAATTGCTGTCTACTCGTTTCCCCTATTTTATACTTGTGAAGTTAAATGTTTTTAGCCTAAGTATGAGACTTTAGATACGCTTTTCAGATAGATAGATAGATATACAGAGAGACAGAGAAACAGACAGACAGGTAGACAGACAGGCAGGCAGGCATATAGATAGACAGACAGACAGGCAGGCAGGCAGATAGAGAGATAGAGAGATAGAAAGAGATACAGACAGGTAGACAGACAGACAGACAGACAGACAGACAGACAGATAGATAGATAGATAGATAGATAGATAGATAGATAGATAGATAGATGATAGATAGATAGATAGATATATTAGATAGGTAGATAGGTAGGTAGACAGATAGATAGATAAATAGATAGCCTTCTGGTTTTCTTTCATTATCAGACTGAAATCCAGCTTCCTCTCCCTTGCTGGAGATAACTAATTGTGACTGAGAGGAATGAGATCCCTACTAAATTTGATCTGATTCATTTGTCCCTCATGTTCTAGCCTGTCAGCCTCTTTTGGAATCCTCCCTTACATCATGTGAGTTATTCCTCCCAGCGTGAAGTCTCTTCCTTTCTGGCCTCAGTTTTCTACTCAGCCAAATAAGATGCTTTCAGAAGTCCTTTCCTGCAAAATCAAAGGAACCAGGGCTGAGCCTGCCCTACCTGGGGCCATTCCTAGGAGGCCAGTCCATCCCAGACCAGATCTGTCCTTGGCATACCGGACCATCTGATCCCCTGCATAGAGTAAGGAGAGAAGAACATCTTTGGCCTTCAGAGCAGTTAAATATATATTTGAACTAATACCAAGGATTTATTAATGGCAACGTTGTTCATATAAAGCAGATGCTGTCAGCATTGTTAAGAACCCTGACTAAGTGGCAGCAATGTGTGAGGCACAGAGCGTGTGTGAGGAATGTTGTGTTAGACATGGTTTCTGTTGGGGATCTAAATTTGACAGACCGACAAGGCACAAATGCTGCAGAAGGCCATCATTATGCTCAAGGGAAGACAGAGTGACAAGGCTTTCTGGTTTGCCCGGGAGCATTTTATCTCAGCTCTAATCCAACAGTCCTGCTGGCTGTTCCCTCTGTACATACCACTTCATCTTTTGCTTCCATGCCTTTACATGTGATGACCTCCACCCCACCCTCATAAAAGTCCTAGCTTCCTCCAAATAGCACCACTAAAGGGCCACTTCATACATGAAGGCCTCACTGATCTCTCCCAGTGCTTTCTTCCTCTTAAAATCACTTTGTAAAATGTTGCATATACTCTGTCTTTCCTTGTCTGTGTTGATGCTGCATTGCCAGGTAGAATGTAAGCTTTCTGAGGTCAGGGCTATTTCACTGTGGTCTTTGTATCCCTGGTACCTAGCACAATGCTTTGCATGCAATATATTCACAGTAAATGTCTGTTGAATTGAATTGAATGTGGGAGTCTATGCTGCTCTCTCTCCTGGGAGCATTGGGGACTTTTACTTCTTGTTTGAATCAGGCTTGGAAAAGGAGAAGTTACACACAACTGAGGAAAAGAAGACTGCTGCCAGAGAGGTGATATTTTCTAAACACATTATGAGGTCTGACCAAACACTAGTCATCGATTTCATTCCTCTTGGTTATAGTTAGTTATCACCAGTAAGGAAGAGGAAGCTGGAGTCTATTCTGACAATGAAAGACAACTGGGGGACTGACTACCTACCTACCTACCTACCTATTTTTCTATTCATTCATTCATTTACTTATCTGAAAATAGGGTATTGTTAGCCTATGAAGTCATGACCCAACCTTGTGTCCATGATAGAAATTAGCTTCAAGATGATTGGGATAAAGTGTTGTTCTGACAGTTGGGTGATTTTTCCCCCTTTTGTAAGCCTAGAGGTGGATGGAAAGCCTAGCCCCAAAGGAAAGACTTTGCTGTGCATGAAACCTGGCACTGTTTGGTTAAAAATATAGGGAAAACTTGATTCTCCTACGATTGCAGTAAAGCTGTTTAAGTATTGTCTTGTGAGGTACAGAAGTGGGCTCCATTACAGAAAGACTTTTCCTTTGGGAAAAAAGAGTTAATGACACTAAGTAGTAGGAATTATAGAGAGCTACAGGAGGACTCACACACCAAAAAACTAAGAGTGCCAATGTCATCAACTGGAATTTCTAACGAGTGCCTGCATATAAGTGTTTGAAGCTACAGGTCTCTGGGGAAGGGTTGTTTGTTGGTGGGTCTTGTTATTTTCTTTAGATTTAACATTTTGTTTTTTCCCAATTACACATCCTAATAATTTAAACGTTCTATTTTTTTCAACATTTAAGTTTTGAATTCTATCATCTTGCTCGCCTTCCATCTTCACTGAGAAGGGGAACAGTTTGGCATAGATTATACTTTGTAGTCATGCCAAACACATTCTCATGTAAGCCATGCTGTGAAAGAAAACACAGACAGAAAAAAAATCCCCCCCAAAATAAAAAAAAAATAGTATCTTTGATCTCCATTCAGTCTCCATCAGTTCCAGGTCTTGGTATTTTCCAAGAGCTCTGTTATGTTTTTTTTTGTTTGTTTTCTTTGTCAAGTAAATAATATTTTCCTTCTTTGAGCCTTACAAATCATATGCTTATTAGGGGAACTAGTGACAATGCATTAGACGATGTCATATATTGAAATTCTTTTATTTCCTGAGTGGGAGATAAGCCAGAGAGGTAGGAAATCTTTACAAATGTCCTGGGACCCTTTGAGTCATGTGAGAATCAGAAGACATGTACAAAAAGAGCTACATCACATAGAGGCAAAGTAGACAACTATTAGTTTCACTTAGGGTGTCCTTGGCCCAAGTGGTCACCAATGCTAACCTATCTCAGGTATATCAGGCACACCATTCATTCCTTTGTGTCTACAATGGTCTTCTATGAAAACATGCCCATGTCCCATGTATTAGCTAACATTCTGAAACTGAGCCATTTCTGAGATCAAGGTCTTGGACTGAGCTGTGAAATAAATGTGGGTAATGAGTATCTGGATGGGGAAAGGGCTGTTCTATCAGAGAGAACAGGGATACTGTCATCTCAACTAGACATTTACTGTTCCATAGACATCATTGTATGCTTCCCCTTTGTCCCTTGTGCCTGGAAAGGATTCTTTCTTTATCTCTACTTCTAGAATCCCTAACTTCCTTCTTAAAGATGGCCTTTTTGGCTGATCCTTGAAGAAAGCTAGAAGAAGAAATGTGGAGAGAGTGAATTCCAATCCTAAGAAATCCAACTCCTATACTTTTCAGATGGAAAGAAACAAACATTTATTAAGTACTTATTATGTGTCAGGGACTGTGCTATGCTATGGAGATACAAATACAAGTAAAAAGACACTGCCTGCCCTCAGAGACATTATATTTTAATGAGAAAAGAAAACATAAAAAGATTGCTGCAAAGGGAGAGGATAGGAGGGTTCCCCACTCTGGGCATGGTTTGTAAGTCAGCAAGTCAGGAACTAGGTTGAGAGAGTAAAGAAGGCTAGCTGGCTTGAACCTCTCCACAAAAAGTTGTTGTTTTAGGAAGATTTTCATCAAAGGAGCAAATAAGAATCTTTAGACTATCTCTAGTGACCTTAAAGTGCAGGAGGAAAATGACTGACTTTTGAGGAGAATTAAAAACTAAACATACAGTTTGACAATCCAATCATAGAGGGAGAAAATAGATGGATCCAGCAATCTCCAGTAATTGCTCACTTGGCCAAATCTCTGAGGACTATAAGGATTTGCTTTTTCACGAAATTAAAAAAGGAGAAAGGAACAATAGATGCTATTATATAAATCCAGAAACGTCAGAGGACTTGGAGTTCCCTGTGCAGAACTGTACAGAAGGACGGGGGTGGTAATCACTCCATTTGTCTTTTGGTAGTTAAAAAATTGTGTGTCGCATGGCTTCCCATGACCAGCAGCTTGCATTTTTCAGGATTTTGTAGTGGAAGAATGAGGGAGGTCCATTTCCACTTCTCTAAGGTGTTTAAGTCCCTAAATGCTCATTTTCCCAATGCGAGACCTTAATAGGAAGGCAGGGAGAGAAAGCTCAGTATAAAGGAGGAGCTTAGGACCACAGATACAGTCCTGGTTTTATCCATTTACCTCTCTTTATTTATGAAGAAATTGAGGAAAGGTATGGCTTGCCCAGGGTCCCACAGGTACTTAAATGCAGAGTCAGCACTGAACCCTAGTCCTCTGATTCCAATTCCAGGGCTCTTTCTACTGCAGTGAGTTGGGTTAGAAGATGACTGATGTCCTCCAAAGAATTCTCTGGGAAAAGGTCAATAACTTTTGGTGGAGAGCCTTGAGCAAGCACAATCTGTGCATGAGCGAGAAGGTCAGTGGCACACCTCAGTAGCTTTTGTCTGCATGGTTTTAAGCTTTATAAAATGATAAAAGATTTTATTGAGATATAAGGAAAACTTCCTCACAATTAAATCTGTGCAAAAGTATAATGGGCTTTCTTGGAATGCAGCAGGTTCTCCTTCATTGTAGCTCTTCTAGAAAACACCAGATGACCACTTGTAAGGGATATTATAACCAGGATCCTTACTCCGAGGAAGACCTCAGAAATCCCTTTCCTCTCTGTTTGTCCTGTAAAGTAGCAGCTGAAATTTGAATCCTGCAGTTTCTCTTACTTCAAATCAGGTTCTCTGTTTTGCTGTCTGCCCTGCCTCTTCTATATACAAAATGCAGTTAGGTAGATTCAAACTGGGTAAATCACTAGAATACGGATGACCAGTTGCTCAGGGTGCAGGCCTTCTGTAAAGTGACCCAGGAAATATGTCACTGGTCCTGGTCTGTTTGAAATTTTTATCAACGACTGGTATGAAGGTAAAAATGGTGCACTCATAACATTTGCAGGTGATGTGAAGCTGAGAGACAGTTCTACCATCAGAAATGATGAAGTCAGGATTCAAACTTATTTCAACAGGCTAAGGAAATGGGCTACATCTAATACTATTAAATTGGTAGGGATAAATGTAAAGTCTTATACTCGGGTTCAAGAAATCAATAGAGCAGATAAAAGATGGGGGAGATTGAGTAACAATAAATAATTTATGTGACAATGACTTATGAGTTAGTGGACTGCAAGCTCAAGAATGAATGCCCCTCCCCCAAGATAATTTTGCCTTTGACTAGAATACTAGAAGCAAGCATAGTGTTTCAAACAATGGAGATGAAAGCTCCTCTGGATTTTGTCCTGGTCAGACATGTGGAGTTAAGTCATCAGATTTCAGGAAAGATAAGGAGAAACTTGTGTAAAGCTAAAAAAAAAAAAAAGACCAGTATCATGGGGAAAGCTGGAAATCATGTCTAATGATAATGACTTGAAGGAATGGTGGATATTTATCTTGGAAAAGTCCTGGAGTCAAGAATTAAGGTGTTGACTGTCTTCAAGTATTTAAAGAGCTAATGTAGAAGGAGGATTGGAATTATCTTGCTGGGGTCATCAAAAAGCAGAACAAAGATTCATGGGTAAAAGTTTCAGAAAATAAGAGTTAGCAGTTTTCAGAAAGAGAAATCAAAGTTATCAATAGTCATATGAAAAAATCTCTAAATCACTACTGATTAAAGAAATTCAAATTAAAAGAACTCTGAGATACTGTCTTACACCCATCAGCTTGGATAACATGATAGAAAAGGAAAATTACAAATTCTGGAGGGGATAGGAAAAATTGGTACACTAATGCACTATTGGTGGAGTTGTGAACTGGTTCAACCATTCTGGAGAAAAATTTGGAACTATGCCTAAAAGGCCATAAAATCATGCATACCCTTTGATCTAGCGATACTACTACTAGTTCTGTATCCCAAAGAGATCATAAAAAATGGGAAAAGACTTACATGTAAAAAAATATTTATAGCACCTCTTTGTGGTGGCAAATAATTGGAAATTGAGGGGATATCTGTCAATTGTAAAATGGCTAAACAAATTGTAGTATATTATCGTGATGAAATACTATTGTGCTATAGGAAATGACTAGCATGATGAATTCAGAAATAACTTAGGAAATCTTATATGAAGTGAAGTGAGCAAAGTGAAGTGAGCAGGACCAGGAGAACATTGTATACTAGCTGTGAACCTGGGCAATTCACTTACCCCTGTTTGCCTCAGTTTCCTCATTTGCAAAATGAGCTAGAGAAGGAAATGGCAAATCATTCCAGTATCTTTGCTGAGAAAACCTTAAATGGGTTAATGAAAAGTCAGACACAACTGAAATGGCCATCAACAACAAAAACAAATGATAGGAAAAAAAAGAAAAAATAAAAAAACAAATGATAGATAAATACTAATAGGTAACCTTTAGCATTTTGATAGTTTTAAAAAAATATTTTTTTGAACTTTTCAGTTTCTCCAAATTGATCTATGGGATGCTGTCTTGGACACAATATGCTCAAAAGTGGAACCAAGCACTCAGTTAGCATTCATTTTAGCCATGCTGAAAGGTGTCCAACACGGAAACACCAGAAATTCACTTTGTGTTGGTTACTGAGAAGCTATAAAATGTGCAAGGATCTCAGGAAGAATGAATCCAATGACATAAATGGCAGAGGAAGGACACAGTTAAATCAAGATCTAATTTATGAATTAGAGTTTAACAATGTAACATGAACTCTTATTAATGAGTCTTCCTCAGATTTTCTCTCCCTTCATCTAATGAGCTACCAGAATTCTTCCATCAGAAACAGTCTCCAAGGCTATAATATCCCAAAGCTGTTAGGGTCCAATACTTTTTTTTTCAGGAGCTATGCTAGACACTGAGAATACAGAGAGAGAAATGAAATGATCCCTACCTTCATGAAGCATACAATTTATTGAGTGGAGTAACATATATAAGTACAAGAAAATGTAAGATCTATATAAAGAAAGCCAAGAGGCATTAGTAAATAGGAGCATCAGGAAAGGTCTTAGTGAAGGTGACACTTGAGGTGAGATTTAAAGGAAGCTAGGGATTTCAGGAGGTGAAGGCAGGGAGGCTATGCATTTCTGGCTGTGCAAAGGCATGTAGTTGGGAGAGGAACATAAAGTAATTCAGCTTAGCTGAAACATGAAGGCAAATAATGCATATGTGATTGTATTTGAGACAGAGATTTAAGGAAGAACATCAGACAAATGACCTTTCACGGAAAATTTCTAGTTCACTATAAACATATATATCTATATCTTTCCAAAAAGAACCCTACAGAGTGAGAACAAGACCCTTAGCTAAATTTATATGGCACATAATTGTTTATAAAAGAAACCTACCTTGAACTGAGGAGGCCACAAAAAAAATCAATTCTTTTTTTCTTTTTGGAGGGCAATTGGGGTTAAATGACTTGCCCAAAGTCACATGGCTAGTAAGTTTTTCAAGTGTCTGAGGCCAGATTTGAACTCAGGTCATCCTGACTCCAGGGCTGGTGCTCTATTCACTGCGCCACTTAACTGCCCCAGAAAATCAACTCTTAATGTCTAGCAGAGAGAAAGAAGAGGAAGGAAAAGAAATGAGAAAAGGAGTTGGTTGGGAGGCAATGGCTTTAGAGTCAGAAGTCTCAGGTTCAAATCCTGCCCCCAATGTGAATTACTTCTGTAAACATGGGCAGGTAACTTCATCTCTGTGGGCCTCAGTTTCCCTTTGTGTAAAACGATGCTGCCTAAGGTTTCCTCCACCTTTAGATCTATGACTGCATCACTTTCTCTGGGTCTCAATTTCTTCTCCAAAATTAAGGGATTGAATTAGATCGTTTCTAAAGTCCCTCCTGGCTCCAATTCTGTGACCCTATGATCCTAGATAATTTTACTTCGCCGGGCCTTGCTTTTCCCTTTAGTTTTCTCTAAAATAAGGACTTAGACCACATGGCCAGCTTGAAGATATCTATAATCTGGTTGTTGAGTCATTTTTTCAGTTGTATCCAACTCTTTGTGACCACATTTGGGTTTTCTCAGCAAAGATACTGGAATGGTTTGCCATTTCCCTCTCCTTTATAGACGAGGAAACTGAGACAAGCAGGGTAAAGTGACTTGCCCAGGGTCTCACAGCTAGTAACTATCTGAGGACAGATTTGAACTCATGACGATGAGTCTGTCTATCCACCTAGCTTCCCCAGTCCTCTAGTCAGTCCTTTGCCTTCTGTGAGAGCTGCCTTTTCCCTGCCTCTGATTGTCAAAAAGTGGAGGCTCTGACTGTTGTATACTTTTGATGAGAAGCTAGGAACAGATAGAACTCTGCTCTCTTACCTTTTGGGAAGGATGAGTCTTGGGACAAGAGAACAGGGGGAACAGCTATGGCTTTAGGATCTCCCCACTGTTCCTGGTTTACTGAGGTCCTGCTCCATCTGACTAGGATCAGGGTGTTCATGGGTCTGCCCGCTGAGAGATCCAGACATCACATACTCTCTCTGGTTCAAGTTCTGCTTGATTTTAGTCACTAGAGGCCCTCCCAACACACACACACACACACACACACACATTTTTCAAGGGACAGGTCAGTTTTGAATCAAGGGAGTCCTTCCATGTCCATTACAAAAGGCTCTCTCTTCACTCCCATTCCACAAAACTCTGGAGCTCCCTTTCCTGGCTGAAACTGAATGAGGTTTGGGTAAAGTATTACTCTGTGCTCACTTCTTTCCAAATAGGAGGGTAGCAGACTGCAGCTGCTAATCACAGTGTTGTTAAGGCTAGCTGCTCAGGTAGGCTCCCTATACTTTATATTTTTGGTGCTCCAAGTGATTTTAAGAGGACACTAAATCCCTGCTGCTAAGTGACACGACAATCAGCACCTCAAAGGTTCCAAACTTGGATTTCCTCCATGTGTCTTTGGTCTGATGCAGCCGTTTATACAGTGTCATCTTCTTAAGGACCAATGCCACTTCCTACTGTAGCCTATTGGGTACCTAGATGGTAGAATCCAAATTTGATGACTCCATTGCACCCAGGATGCTGACAAATCTGTTTCATTTTCCATCTATTTGTCAAATATCTTTTATTTTACATCTATTTGTTCTCCTTTCAAATTCATTTATAAATTATTTTTCAAGGACGAGGCTTAGGTCACTTTCACTCTGAGCTTTCTGCACACTCATTCCTCTCTTCATGGCCTTTCTCTGTTTTGTGAAGTGGTCTTTCTTCATCATCTTCCGCCATCCTCTTTTGTGGTATTTTCCCAGTATGTTTGCCCTTGTCTTTCTACTTTCTCTGCTTTGAAATGAAATTCTGCTTTTGTATGCTGTGGGTATTATCTTGATCCCTTGTATTTTGGCAACTTCTTTATATCAATTAAATATCTATAAAAAATGGAGACAATCAGAGCTAACAATTCTATCTTTATAAGATTTTCATTTTATCGTTTATTTAAATGGATCAGATTGAAACTTTGAATTATATGGAGCATCATGTCATTTTATTCTTTCTTGTAATTTGACATCAGGTCTGACCATACACAGACCATTGATTTGGAAAAGACCAACACATTGGCAACTTGAAACTTCCTAACTGTTAAGATATAATCAATTGTGTGTGTGTGACATTGTTCAGTATTTATCCTCTCTAGTGCCTCTTGACTATCTTAGTGAAGAAGGTTATTGATGACATACAGGTAAAATTGGCCATTGAATAAAAAACAAGCATTTGGTTGCTTTTACATCTCAATCACTCTGCCTGCATGAAATCTTTCCTGACTCCATTAAATGCTAGTACCCTCCTCCCCATACTGGGCATTGCACACGGGGTTTTCTTGGCAGACACTGGAGTGGTTTGAAATTTCTTTCTCTAGCATTTCCCCATTTTACGGATGAAGAACTGAGGCAAATAGAGGCTAAGTGAGTTGCTGACTGTCACACAGCTAGTAAGTGTCTGGGGCCACATTTGAACTCAGGCCGTCCTGACTCCAGGCTTGGGGCTCTATCCTGGGCACCAGTAGCCACCCTTTCATATTTACTTATATTTATTTTGTATATGTTTATGTGTATTCTTGCTGTCATCCCCAATTGAATTAAAGTCTATGAAAACAGATGATGTTTCATTTATTGTCTTTGTAAACTCCAGCACCTGGCACAGAACCAGGCACAAGATAAGTATTCAATAAATATATGCTTACTGGTCTGTTTCCAGCATAGTTTACAGATGTCTTTCCCTGTGGTCACATTTTCTGTCCTGGAAAATGTTACAATAGGACCTACAAATGCAATGCCTATAGTCCACATGGCACTTGTGTTTGTTAGGGTATAGGTTGACTTTATTTGGAGAATTTTGCTAAATAAAAAAAAGATTAGCACTTTATGGAATTGAAACATCTACAATACTGTTGGTACTTCAGGCAATATTATCTCCATTTTACAGATGAGGAAATTAAGGCTCAGAGAGATGAGATTTGGACTCAGGTTGTCATATTTCAATCCTTGTCTTCTATTTATCCCACCTCCCTACCACTTACTAACAACTTGGAGATCAGGGAAGGAGGAAGCAACTGAGCTGAGCCCTGAAAAAGAAATCTGTTCTGAGGAGTGGAGAGGAGGAAGTGGTGAGGTATATTACTCCCATTCCTTGCAATCTGCAATCCAGTCAAAATGGCCTTTCTGGTCCTCAGACATTAGATGCCATAACTTTGCAATGGATGATGTCCCCTGTACCTGGAATCGATTCTTTCCTTGCATCTGCATCATAGGGCCTTTCTTTCCTTCAAGACAGCACTCATGCACATATTCTGCAAGAAGTCCTTCTTGATCCTCCCCCCCGCCAACCTGCTATTTCTCTTCCCCAGCTTCTATTTAACTATCTTATGTAGATTTATATTTATTTTGCAAATACTTTTCTATGAAAGTGTTGTCTGAATGTAAACTCACTTCAATTTGGGATCATTTAATTCATTGTATTTGGAAATTCTATGGCAGACACATTGTAGATGCCTAACAAATGTTTGTTGATTGACTGGTTGTATTTTATTTATGCATGCCAACTTTGGCCCATATAGTATAATTTCTAGTGTATGTGTCATCTACTTCTCCCCCTTACTTGTTCCCCTGACTCAATGCTAAGTTCCTTAAGGGTAATAATGGTGCCCAAGTCTGAAAGGAAGTGAAGGATTCTAAAGGGGGGTGGGAGGAGGTGAGGAGAGCATTCACTGAAAACACTAGGACAGTGAAACTTCTGTGATCTTAGAAAAGTCACCGACACTTCCTTAGCTTCCATTTCTTCATCTATAAAATGGGAATATTCACAGCACCTGTCTCACAGAGTTATTACGAGAGAACAAACCTTAAAGTGCTATGTAAATGCTAACTCTGTAAAAAAAGTGGTACTAGTATGGAAGGGAATTGGGGTTTATAAGAGGCAAAGTAGAAGAAGATAGTGCAAAGGCCCGGAGAAGCAAGTCAATTCATTCATTCATTCATTCATTCATTCATTCATATGGGTATATATGTGTGTGTATGTGCATCTATCTATATCTATCTATATATCTATGTATCTCTATCTATCTATCTATCTATCTATCTATCTATCTATCTATCTATCTATCTATCTATCTATCTATCGAAGCTCTTAAGATTCATCTCATTGTGGGCCTTTTAATCTAATGGCATTTGCTAAGCTCCAAGGAACAGAATGAAATCAACAAGTACATTTTATGACAATTCATGTTTGAGCCTTCACTCATAGGAGAGTAATTGTTGGATTTGTCAAGAGGCATTTTCTCTCCCAATGAGAACTTCCTTCCCCAGCCCAATCCCTTTGCCATGTGGGGGTAGTTACTCACACAAGTCATTTCTAGGGAGCCCGCCAAAGACTGATGTGACCATTTTTCAATTAAACCTCAATACCAGTGGAAGAAGAGTGAAAAGCATTAGAAAGAAGCAGCTTCCTCTCTAATCAATAACTCCCTGCCACCATCTGAAGCTTAATGGCAGAGATACTGTTTTGAGTACCTGCTCAGTTACAGAGTGGGAAGCTTACAGATTCTTGTGGCACGTGGAGCCACATCAAGCAGTGGAGGGCCATGTGAAAAATCATAATGCTTTAGCTCCTCAGCTCGTCTCATTTACAAAACCTGGGCTGGATTTCTCCTGGAGGGAAAGACTCAATATGCTTTCCCTACATGTTGCTTTGAGTGAGATGTAGAGAATCAAATATGGATAGACTTTTTATGAACAGGATAAATTCCCATGATGATGAGTTTGTATATACATAGGATGTTAGCTGGAAGAGACCTTGGAGATCATTTGGTCCAATCCATTTATTTCATAAACAAGAAAACTAAAATCCCAAGGGGATAAAATGACTTCCCCAAGGTCACACAGATAATGAATGTCCAAACCAGTACGCAAAACCAAGTCTCCTTACTGTCAGAAGGAGGTATTGAACATCTCAGGGGCATAATGAAGGTCTTTTGAATGAATTGAAGTTTTCAGGTTCAACTTTGATGAGACTGAGACTCAGAAAGGTTAAATGACTCTGGTGGCAAGTAGCAGAGCTGGGATCTGAACTCAGCTCTTCTGGCTCCAAATCCGATGTTCTTGCTACCATATTTATGTCACCTTTCCTAGATGAATCCATATTTTCCTCCAATATTTTTAACCTTTCCTATGATTTCATTATCACCACCACCACCACCACCATCATCATCTTTGCTAACATTCATATAGAACCTACTATGCACCAACTGCTTTACAAATATTACCTCATTTGTTCCTCACAACAACCCTGGGAAATAGGTGCCATTATCTACATTTTAAAGATGAGAAAACTGAGGCAAGCAAAGATTAAGTGGCTTGCCCAGGGTCATACAGCTAGTAAATGTCTGAGGTCAGATTGGAACTCAGGTCTTCTTGATTCCAGTTCAGTGCTCAAACCTCTGTAGCACCTACCTACCTGATTAGCACAGGGAGCTCTTGGGAGGAGTTTCCTGTATTAATACAGACCTGGGCCTTCTCTGATAAATGTTTTTAGAGATTTCCCTGGGGCATAGAGTACTGAACCTCACATAGACCATGTATCAAAGGTGGAACATGAACTCAAGTTTTACTGATTCTAAAGTCAGCTGCTCTCCATCCACTATGGCTGTCAAAGGCACCATTATCCTTTCAGAGTCTATGGTTCATCATCTTAGCCTTCTCCTGGACTCCTCACTTCCATTTACCTCATATATGCAATAAGTTGCCAAATCTTATTGTTTTTGCTTTCATAGCATCTTTCACATCCAACTGATTTTCTCTGCTCACATAACTGCCACTTTATTTTTAGACCTCATCATCTCTTGCCTACGTCAGTGCTGTCAAAATCAGGGGCCAATGTACTGCACGTGAGGATCCCCGCTACTGCAGATTGTCTTAGAAAACTACATATTAACATTATCTCTGTTCTGTTGTATTTATTTGTTTTGTTCAATATTTCCTAATTACATTTTCATCTGTTTCTGGCCACAACCTCTCTCCTAGATTATTGCAGCACCCTCCTAATTAGTCTCCATGCATCATGCCTCTCTCCACTCCAGTTCACCCACCCTCCACAATGCTGCAGTGGATAGAACATGGGCCCTGGGGTCAGGAATACCTAAGTTTAAATCTGGCCTCAGACACTTACTGGCTGTGTGACCCTGGACAAGTCACTTTACCCCCTTTGCTTCAGTTTCCTCATCTATAAAATAAGTGGGACAAGAAAATGGCAAAAGTACTCCATTATCTTAGCCAAGAAAACCCTAAAAGGGATCACAGGGAGTCCAACACAACTGAAATGAACAAACAACAGCAAAAGGCATTGGGGACACAGATACAATAAATGAAATAACCAGTACTCTAAAGGAGCTAACACTCTAATGTCATGGTAGCCATTATAAACCTTTTCTTAAGCAGTAATAACTGTGTCACTACCCTACTAGACCACTTCCATTGGCTCCCTGATGCCTTCAAGATAAAATAAAAATCATTTCTATTTAGCTTTTAAAGCCTTACATAACCTAGCCCCAATCTACATTTTCAGCCTCTTGGACAATCCTACTTCTCCCCCTCTATTCCCTCTCCGTGATCTAACCTTGGTTTTCTCTCTGTTCCTCAAAGATGGCACTCTATCTCTAGCATTGTAATTGCCTTAGCCAGATTCTGAAGATTACCTGGTAGGATAATAACTAGGTCCTTCCTGAACTTAAACTGCCAAGCACTCAAACTCCACTGCAGAGGGCACAGCTCCAGTGGGATGGCCACATTGCTCAAATGCCAAATGCGCACTTGCCAAGAAGACTATTTTATGGAGAACTCACACCAGGCAAGTGCTCACAAGATGACCAGAAGAAGCAATCTAAGGACACTCTTAAGCTCTCTCTTAAGAACTTTGGGACTATGTGACATGGAAGACACTGGCACAGAACCACCAAGCATGACACCATGGCACAGTTGAATTGATCGTGGTTCCAGAACTGGAAGAAAGAAATGGTGGTCAAGAGAGTATGCAACGGGGGCGGCCAGGTAGCACAGCGAGTAAGAGCACCGGCTCCAGTGTTGAGAAGACCTGGAGATCGAATCTCGGGCTCAGACACTTAGCACCCACCCAGAAACACCTGGCCGTGTAACCTTGAGCAAGTTACTTAACCCCAATTGCTTAGGGGCGGCCAGGTGGCTCAGCGAGTAAGAGCACTGGCTCTAGTGTCGGGATGACCTGGATCAAATCCGGGCTCAGATACTCAGCACCACACCCAGAAATAACTGGCCGTGTAACCTTGAGCAAGTTACTTAACCCCAATTGCTTTAAAAAAAAAAAAAAAGAGTATGCAACGGTGCACCTCTGCATTGCTCTCTGTATTAGTTTTGCCCTAATTTAAAATTCCTTTTAATATTGCATGACAGCTAGGCTGGCAAATACTGTTTGCTTTCTCTCTCCTCTGCTTCCACAGCCACACTGGCACAGAACCACCAAGCATCTCATCAGAGAAGGGGCTGTGCTGTATGAGCAAAGTAGAATTGAAGCAGCTCAAAAGAAATGCAAGATGCACAAACTTAGAGAATCCACCCCAAATGTTCACATGATCTATATGTGCCTAACCTGTGGTAGAGCATTCTGAGCTTGTTTGAACAGCCATGGCTCGACACACTGTAACTTGCCTCTAAAATAGTGATGTCATTTTGGGCCTCTTCAAGAATGAACAATGACAATAATATCTCTAGCATAGCAACTTTGCACTGGCCATTTCCCATGATTCCCTTTACCTCTCTGCCTCATAGAGTCCTTCTCTTCCTTTAAGATGTCACTCAGAAAGTATCTTCCACATATAACTTTTCCTGATCTCCCAAACTGCTAAAGCCCACCTTGCCAAAATGCCTTCTATTAAGCGACTTTACATGTATTTGTATTTATGCCATATGTGTACTTCTATATGCTTAGTATGTCCTCCATAAGAATGTAAAGGCCTTGGGAGTAGGAATTATTTCATTTGCTGTACTTGTGTCTCCATAACCTAGAAGAGTACCTGATATACAGTAGATCTTTAATAAATACTTGTTGACTGACTGATTGATTGATTTATCTGTCACAATCATTGTATCCATTTCTCTACTTTATGCTCAACCAAAGATTCTGACCATGGGAGGGTTGGGAAGCGTTCCTCAAAAGGATGCCACCATTTGCAATTGCTTCATCTTCAAGAGGCAAATGATTCCTTTGACTCTAGTAAGAGAGAGAATATTATGCTTATGCTGAATAAATAATTCTTTAAAAAATTCCATTCATGTCCTTTTATTTGCTACTATAGCAAAAGAAAAAAATGAAAGGTGCTAAAGCTTTAGGGCTTTGCCTCACGATTAGCTGGACTTCAGACTACACGGTCAGCCTGCAGGCTTATTTCAATATTTGAAGTATATAATTGAGGCAGATTTTGTAAAGGTTTCAAGAAAGAAAATACAGGGCTGCTCTAAAATGGCTAAAAGATTTTTAGGTTAGTGTTCTCAGCTGAATTTTGCATGCAGAAATTCTGAATTGCATGCACTAGAAATGAAATGAACCAACCACTGAAACAAATGAAAAAAGTATTTATGAAGTGCTTGCAATGAAGTGCTCACAAGCCTGGGCATACAAATACAAAAACAAGACGATCCCTGATCTCAAGGAACTTTTAACCTGTTAGGAAAGAATAATCCAAAAAAGGGAGTGTTGCTTGGAGAAGAACAATTTGACCCAGAAAGTTGGGAGACAGGGAAAGGTGAATGGGACCATGGAGAATTAGACTGATGTACACAGTCTAGGAATAACGGTACAGTTGAATTGGTTATGGTTCCAGAACTGGAAGAAAGAAATGGTGGTCAAGAGAGTATACAATGGTGAGCCTCTGCATTGCTCTCTGTATTAGTTTTGCCCTAATTTAAAATTCCTTTTAATATTGCATGACAGCTAGGCTGGCAAATGTTGTTTGCTTTCTCTCTCCTCTGTTTCCACAGCCACTCTGCCTTCCCTCCCCCATTCCTGTAGCCCAATCTAGCTATAGAAAATGGAGACTTTCTTTATGGGAGTGGAGTGTAGGCTAGGTGAGCCTTCCTTAGGTTTTCTCATTTCTCCAGGCTCATCATCCTCCTTCTACCCTCCAAATCTATGGCTTTAATCATTCCTCATCATAGTCTCTCCTCCATTAGATCCAGGGAGACATGCCAATAGGCAAAATAGCATACTGGTATGAGCATTCCATTTGGAGTCAGAGGGCCTGGGTTCAAATCCATATTCTACTTCTAAAGCTGGAGTAAACATTCTGAATGAAGAGGTTTCTGGCGTGTAATAGAAAAATTCTGGAGGGTAGATTAAAGAGGAATGTAAACTGGGTAATCTGCCTCATTGGGACAGCCATTTTAGTCAGTAGCCTGAGAAGGATTACTTCCAGAAATAATTTTAATAGCTTCAACTGAATTAGTGACCACCAAGGTTTCAGAAACTCTGGCTGAAATATTTCCCCCACTCTCTCCCCCCCCCCACCATGCAAATAGTGGCAGATTCTGATTAAATCCAGTCAGAGAAAGAAAAGAGGAGAGCTGAGAGAGAAACAGGTTTGGGGGTCTAGTATGAATAACTGTACTAGGCCTAAAGGAAAGGAAACCAAAACCCAGATAAGGCCAATTCTGTTCCCCCCAGAAGTTACAAATTCAAGGACAGTGAAATCTAAAACCCCAAATGTGGAAGAAGGCTGAGGTACTTTTAAATATACATAGCAGTATATCTACTGGTAAGTGGATAAGTAAGGAGTCAGAAAATGAAAATTGAGAGAACGCAAGAAAAACAGTTAAAATACCAAAGATTTCAAGAGAAAAAATGATCAATAAAAACAGAGTAAAAGCAGATGAATTAATGAGCTAATCCTAAAACTAGAAGGAAGGATGAGTACTATACCCTCAAAGAGATTACACAGTTCTCTTAAATATTATAAATAAAAAATAAGTGAACCAATATACCATGAAAAAGAGATTATTCCTTTGGAGTACTAAGATAACATGGAAAAATAAAAAGAAATTATAGAATTTCAGAATTCTTCAGAAGGGAAATAAAATTCATAAAAGAAGAAATTTATAATAAACATAAAATAGGAGTTATAGTTCTCCATGAAGTAATAAAAAACTCAATTAGAAGATTAGAAAAAGAAAAGAAAGTTTCTTCAAAGAAACAAGATGAACAAATTTGGAATATGAAAAGGCTGAAAGGGAGGAAAATCTACCAGAAAAAAAGCAAGCCTTTGATCTCAAAGACAGAATATGTAGAAGCAACTTAAGAATCATAGGTCTTCCAGAAGAACACAAGAAATAAAAAAGGAAAAAACCCTCAGAACTATAATTAAAAAAAACTCCTTAGAACTTGTAAATATATAAACAAAGAACCCATCCAAAGAATCTACAGATGACTCAAGGAAAAACAAAACAAAAACCTCATGCTTCAAATTCCAAGAGTTGGTTAAATTTTTACAACACCAATGAAGGATAGAAAACTCTGCAAATGTGTAGCAGAAAAACCTTCAAATGGAAATAAAGGCTAGTTCAAATAAAAAAAAATTCTTCAGGGCGGCTAGGTGGTGCAGTGAATAGAGCACCAGCCCTGGAGTCAGGAGGACCTGAGTTCAAATCCAGCCTCAGACACTTAACACACACACATAGAAAAACTAGCCATGTGACCTTGGACAAGTCACTTAAACCCAATTGCCCTACATTCCCCCCTCCAAAAAGCAAAAAATCAAAACAAAATATTCTTCATCTACCAAGAACCTCAAGTTGATTGATTTTTTTTTTTATGAAGGCTATCTTTTGCCTCTATTTTTACCTAGCCTTTAATTATTGAACGGGCATTGCATCAGACAAACTGAGCCCTGGGAAAGACCTTCACGTAAAAAAGTCATGTCCTCCCCTTAAATCTGGGGCCATCATCAGTAGTTTTGGCCTATGTCTTGACACTGGACTCTGGAGGAGAAAGTGAGGCTGATGACTTTGCACAGCTTGTCCTCACTTAAATCCAATTCACTTGTAAGTCAAGACATCACTCCCCCTGATGTTATTGGCCCTCTTTGAGAATGAAGGACCAGCAGCAAGTACACCGCCTCAAAAAGGAAAGTAAGAGTATGTTTCAAAAAGCAAAAGAGCTGGAACCATGTCATCTCCTTATAAACACAAGTGGCTCCCTATCACTTTCAAGATCAAAAAGAAAAAAAATATGTTTGGCAAATCTTAGGCAAATCATTTCATATCTCTGGGCTTTGGTTTTCTCCTCTGCAAAATGAGGAAAATGATATTTACTCTGCCCATCACACAGAGTTATCATGAGAAACCAGCAAGACAAAGCATAAAAAAATGACTTAATAAAAAATAAGCATTACAAAAGCATGAGAATTAATATCATCTTGAAATAATATTGTTAAAGAATTCATTTGTCACCTCTCCTTTGGTTAGCAAAATAGTAAACATTTTCCAAAAACAGTAAATCAGTCCTTCAAGCATTTCTATTTCTGCAGCAGGTATTGTCATTTCTATATAACATTATTTACTCTGAAGTTTCAAAGACCCATGATCTAAGGAAATAGTCTACTGTACTCCCCCAAAACAAATCTCCCAAACCGTGCCAAATTCTTTCTTTTCCCATGTCCCCAAAGAACCCCTTTCCTGTTTTACTTCCCAGTTGAGAAACTTATCGGATTTTAAATGAGAGCTATAGGAGCATAGCCTGAATAGGACTACTGTATTTTGGCCCCAAGAGTCATTTAATAAAGCAAGACAGATGGAAACGGGAATGAATAAAAGAGAGCTGAGCTCATTAATGTCATCCATTTTCAGCTTCACCCTCAGCATTAGAATCTCTTATTTACCTTTTATGACATTTCATTAAATGCTGCTTTTCCTCCATGTTCTCTCTAAGTCCTGATGCTCGTCCATCCAACACTCAAACCCTGTGGACCACCTCTGCCCTTGCACCCATCCCCACTCCTCTTGAACTGAAATAGCCCCAGACACTTTCTACTTTTCAAGTCACTTGACACTCCCTTGTGCATTTTCGTTCTATTTGACTAAACAATTGAGAGAGATTAGAGTCAGCAATGAATAAGTTGGGCTCTTGTTGAAGTCTCCCTTCCTCAACAGATGTTTAAACAGGTAATCAAGTATGAAGACTAATATCATCTTGAAATAACATTGTTAAAGAATTCAACAGGTAACCAAGACTTCAATCTACCTTTAGTGGGAGCCTAAAGTAAATGACAACTACAGAATTTTAAGTCAAATTAGAGGCAGCATGACATGATAGCTAATAAACAGGCATTAAGCCCAGGAAGACCTGGGTTCAAATCCTGGTTCTAACACACACAAAGTGCGTGTCCCTTGGTAAGTCACTTCTTGTGGTCTCAGTTTCCTTATCTGAAAAAGGAGAGTATTGGACTTGCTGATCTTGTGAAATGAACATTGAATAAACATAGATTTTTGGGAAGCAGCATCATGAAGGAAAGGAAACTCGATTTCAAGTTTGAGGACCTGGATTTGAATCTTAGCCCTGTCATCATACTATACAAGTGATCTTCAGTAAGTACTGAGGCTCAATTCTCTCATACAGAAAATGAGAGTCTTGGTCAGTGGTGCCAAAAATCAAATAGAAATAAACCCCTGTGGATCATATATTGACTTAGAAAGCCACAAATTAACATTATGATATATTTTTATTTAGATCATTAAACATTTCCCAATTATGTTTTAATCTGGTTCAGTCATACTTGGGAGTTTTGCTGGCCACCCATAGCAGGGATGCTTTTGTTAAAAGCCCTTTAAATGCCAAGGTCCCTTTCAGATCTAAATCTATACCCTTTTGGAACTCTGAAATTGCAGCTTGGTAGTGCCATGGCTGAAGACCATGGCTTGGAGGCAGGAAAATCCTCATTCAAATCTTGCCTCAGACACTTATGGCTGTATGATTCAGGACAAGTCATCATAATTCCTCTCAACCTTAGTTTCTTCATCTGTAAAATGAATGGGTTATAGACTCGATGGTCTCTATGGTCTCCTTTCTAGTTCTAAATCTTGAGTGCTTACAATTGAATTCATCTATCAGACAATATGTTGTCTCTTTTCATTGGGAGGGATCAATATGTTCCAGACAGAAAAAAATGTCCCAAAGTGGGAAAAGGTGCCTTGATAAATGGCATATTGCCTCAACCCACATTCTTGGAGATCTTCATAGAGAAGCCAGATGACCATTTATTGGGGATATTATAAAAGGTATCCTTTCTGAGTAGGGGTTAAACTAGATGATCAATGAGGTCCCTTCTATCTCCCAGACTTTGTGATTCACACACACACACACACACACACACACACACACAAACACACACCCTACTCGATAAACTCCAGTGACTCCATATCACCTTCAGGATAAAAAACAAAATTCTGTTTGATGTTCAAAGCTTTTCATAACTTAGCCCTCCTCTACCTATGCAGTCTTCTTATATCTCATTCCTTATTATGCACACTTTGATCCAGTTCCACAAACAAATCACTCCACCTGTCAACTCCAGGCATTTTTTCTGTTTTGTCCTCCCATGAGAAGGGATTGCTCTTCCCTTTTCATCTCTGCTTGGCTTTCTTGACTTCCCTGGCTCCCCTGGCTTCTTCTGAGTCTCAGCTTCCACAGGAAGCTTTTCCCAACCTCTCTTAATTCTAGTGATTTTCCTTTTGTTAATTATTTCCTTCTTATCCTGCATATAGCTTGTTAGTACATATTTGTTTGCTTGTTGTCTCCTCCATTAGATTGTGAGATCCTTGAGGGCAGGGACTCTCTTTTGCCTCTTTTTGTGTCCCCAGAGCTCAACATGATATCTGGAACATAGTAGGTACTTAATAAATGTTTATTGACTTACTGACATGTCATGGTCTGAAAGGCTCCAGGGTTACATTTGTTGCATTAAAATTTTTGAAAATTATTGTTATTATCAGTCATAGAAACAAAACTAATATTGACCTACCTTTATAATGTTATCTTCCTGTATAGTGTTGAGATAACGTTGTTTTCTCAGTGTTATATTGGAGGAACCCCAGCTCAGACAGGTCAAGTGTAGACTGTCTATATTTCAGTAAAGTGTCAGTCTGGCTAAGTCTGGATCAGTTCATCACCAACTGGAGCATGAACTGTTTCGAGCCCTAGCAACTAATGAAAGCTTCATGGAGAAGTACTGAGATCTGGTAGGGGAAAACTAGCTGGGTGATCTTGGGCAAATCATTAGCCTCTTTTGGCCTCAGTTTCTGTGTCAAATGAAGTTAGAAGAGATGGCCTCTGCAGACTCCTCCAGCTCAAGATCTAGTCCTTGCTGGAGGATCCAACCTGATGAAATTCCCCCAAAAGAGAAGCATTGGAGCAAATAATGTTGTATGAGAGAAGCAGCTGGGTGTAGGCAGAGAATCAAACTTAGAGGAAAGAAGATTTGACCAGAGGCCTATCTCTGACATATGTATGACCATTGCATGACCCTGAGCAAGTCCCTTAACTTCTCAGGGTTATGGGTGGCTCTCTAGGAGTAAATTCTGCAGAATAGGCACTGATCTGAAGGAGGAGAGGAAATGTCATCACTGAGAGTTCTTTGTAACAGTGAACTGCAGGTCTGATACAAATATTTTATATATATATATATGCACATACATACATTATGTGGATTTATACATCATATATATTACACATATATCCTATATATACACACAAATATTTTATATATTTGTTGCCTGTAAATACATGTGTAAAATATTTAACCACTTGCTCTCCGAAAGGTGGATAAATAAATGGTAGAGAAGGAAAAAGTTTTTAGTAAAAATTGAGAATTTGGGGTGCTTAGCACATAGTGTCATTTAATATATGCCTGTTGACCTTCTGACCACCTGACTGACTAGTTCCATGACCCCAATTCAAAATCTAGATCTAGCCAATATTTCCAGGTTGGCACATTATTTACCTTTTAAATATTCTAGAGTCTAGTCAAACTGGCCTACTTCATAGTCCTTGGAGTTAACATTCTTTCTTTTACTTCCATGTCTTTGTTGGAGTTAACATTCTTTCTTTTACCTCCATGTCTTTGTACAGGCTGTGCCCCCACCACATGCTTAGAATTCTTTCCCTCCTCATCTATACTTTTTAGAAGCCCCAGCTTCCTTCAAAGCTAAGTCAGGTGTCACTTAGAGAAAACGTCCCCTGATTCTCCTTCCTCAGAAAAATCACATATATACTTATCTGTGTAAATGTTGCATCCCTACACTCCTTGAAGAATTTAAGCTCCCTGAAGGTAGTAACTGTTTTTTCTTTGTTTGTGATTTTTGCTTCCTCCAGCCTAGCACATTGCATTCATTGCACACAACTAGTGCTTAATAAATGCTCTTGCACAAGTCTCTGTGAATATACATAAATGGTTGTTGTTGTACTTCATTTTCCAAGAGGACCAGTGACATCATGGGGTGATGCCTTGCATTGTGAATGAATTGGATTTAAATGAGGCCGAGTCATTAGCCTCACTCTCTCCTCCAGAGTCATCAAAGTCCAGTGGCAGGACAAAAGTAAAGATGACTGGTAAGTGGCCTAGGATACAGTAAATGGGTATTTCATGTCTGAACAAGCTATAAGTGCCCCAGAGTGCTTCAGTCACCTTCTTGGCTATTGGAACAAATTGTTCTCATCCAACCATTCCACTGGGATAAGTCTTCACCCCCTTTGGAGAGAAACTCTCAACTCACTGACTGGTTTGAGGCCTTCAAATTTGGTTACCCTCAACTTGGTTTAGCCCATATGCTGAGGTTTTACCAAGATGTGACTACTGACACAATAAATAAATGGAAATGTCCATTATGCATCTGACTATCTAACTATTCATCTACACCAACAGAAAGAGAGAAGGGAGAGGGAGAAAAATGGAAAGTTGACCAGGTGTATTCAGTTGTGATTTTTCCACTCTTTTACTTAGTTTGTAAAATGGTCTATTTTAGATAGAAACCGAATGCAATATATTTCTACATCCATCTTTCATTTAACCCAAGTCATAGGATCATAAAATCACAAGTTTTTTTTTAAGCTCAAGCTTAAAGACCTAGATCTAGTCTAATTCTCTCATTGGACAGATGATGAAATTGGGACTCTAAGTGACTTATCCAAGGTCACATAGTAAGGGTTAGATACAAGATTTAAACCCAGTTCCTTTGTCTCCAGAGTCACCAATTCACATAAAGCATTTTAGTTCTCCCAAACAGGGGGTACTCAAAAAACTATTCGGCTGAAAGACTTATCATCAATATCAACTTCTCTGAACTTTAAAATTACTCTAGCTGCCACTCACCATCGTATTAAGAATGACAACTCATGATTTTCCTCTGATGAAAAAAATATGGTAGCCCCCAAGGTAGACTCCATCTGTTTTAATTTATTCTTTTACCTTTTCAATTCCTTCTGTTTTGGAGTTTCATCTTCCTATTTGATTTCAGTCTCTTGGACACCCTATGTCCCTGTAGTTCCTGATTCCATTGTTAGCCCATGGCCCCAAGGAAGCTGAGAGCCAAGCACTAGGTTGTACAGATATTACACTGAGATGTGACTTTCCGTGATACCCATTTATAACCTGTCACTTCCTTTTTGCACTTCAAAATTTTATCTTCAGTCTAGTGACATGGTTTATGCTATTTCAGGTCCTATAAGAATGTATATTTGAAGAGGTAGAGTTAGTGGGAATGAGAAGAAGGAGATAGTGATTGACATGCTATGTAATTACTTTAGGTATCAAGGCTTTGGGGTGGTACTTATTGGAAAATCCATCTTGTTAAAGTAACATCAAGGGCGATGTCAGACAGATTACACCAAGGCAGTTAAAGCTCAGAAGTTACCCTTTGGTATCAACAGAGAGTATTTTCATCAGAGGCTGACAAATAATCAAGGTGGGACTAGGAATCAAATGATTGCTTTTTTAAATTAAGAAAGAGAACTGGAGTACAATTAAAAAAAACAACAGGAAAAAAACAGTTTTCTTTGTTCCTTTTTATTGTGTTAAAGGAAATATAGGACTCCACTAAGTACTTACCATTTATTTTTTATATTCATCTTCCCCATGTGTTTCAGACACTTCTTAGAGAATTGTCTATGCCCATTTCTTCAGCTTTCTTGCTTTCAGAATTTCCTGATGGATTGCTAAGACATAGAGTCATGCCATCTGAACATCGAGGTAAGGAACTGGGGATTTTGGCCCTGGAGAAGAAAAGACTTAGGGAGACATAATAGCTATCTTTAAGCACTTGAAAGACTGTGAAAGAAGGCTTAGACTTCTGGGAAAGATAAGAAGGAAGAACAGAGAAAGAGACTTTGGCTTCATGTAAGAAATAACTTCCTAATAATTAGAGCTATAAAAAAATAGAAGGGGATGTGTAGACAGGTCATGGGTTCTCTCCTCATGGAAGATCTTCACTCAAAAACTGATTGGTTGTTTATTGGGGACTTAGTAGAGGGGAATCGTTTTTCAACTATGATTTGGAGTAGAGAAGCTGCAAGGTTCCTTCCAAAACAGAGATTCTATGATTTGTGATCCAGACTCTTACTCTGCATAACTCCAACTTAATTGAACACATTTACTGAGCAGTTACTACATCACAAGAAGTGTTAGGCACTGAGAAGGATAAAAGTTAAATGAGATGTAATTATTGGCCTCAAATGGTGGCAATGTGGTAGAGAGGATAAGAAAAATAGGCAGCTAAGTTGATTCATATAGCATGCCTTTGGAGATTCAGCATAGTGAAACAGATAGAGTACTGTACTTGAAGTCAGGGAAACCTGGGTTCAAATCTCAACTTGGAAACCATTTGACCATGACATTCACTTAAACCTTCTTGGGTCTCAATTTCCTCATCTGTAAATTTAGGAAGTTGGACTTGATACCCTCTGAAGTCCCTTCTGGTTCTAAATCTGTGGTCCTATGTCTTAAAGTTGGAGACCATGTTGGAAGATCTACGAATAGATTTATTGGTATTCATGGGTGGTCAAGAAATTTTCAACCAGTCTTAATTTAGAGTGATGGTTGGCATATTTGTTCTTTCTTCCATGGCCTAGATTGTAGCAACATTGGGTTTCTATACCCTTTTCTGTGAATTTATGTTCTTGTGTGTAATTAGCTTCTATATTTTATTATAATTCTCTATAATCTATCTACCCATTTATTTATCTACACATATACATATATTATATCTATTTATTCAGCCATCTACTTTTATTCATCCAATAAGTTTTATTAAGTCCAAGGCATTATTTAATGTTCTGGAGATACAAAGACAAAAACAAAAGAGCACACTTACATTTAGTTTGTATCATTGTTGTTTAGTTGTGACCCCATTTCAGGGGATTTTTTTTGGACAAAGATACTGGAGTGGCTTGCCATTTCCTTCTCCAGCTCATTTTACAGATAAGGAAACTGAGGCAAACTGGGTTAAGTGACTTGCCCAGGGTCACACAGCTACTAAGTGTCTCAGGTCAGATTTGAACTTATGAAGATGCAGCTTCCTAATTCCAAGCCCAGTGGGCTATCCACTGTACCACCTAGCTGCCCTTGATTTGTATAAAGATTATTAAATTATATATATATGTATATATGCATGACTACATGTATATATTACATATACTATGACTACTTTTTATATATTTATGTGTGTGTGTGTATATATATATATATATATATATATATATAAATACATAGAGGGGGTGGAGGTGGGTGCATGTGTCTGTGTATTACAAACAACTGAGATTTAGACGAAGCTTAGCTGAGCACTGAAGGAAACCAGGTACTCTAGGAGATGAAAGAGTTCATTAGATGCATTAGGGTAAGCAAAGATAGGTGAGGAGCCAGAATGCTGAGGGTCTTGAACGTAAAACTAAGGTGTCTAGATTTTGTTCTACAGGCAATAGGAAGCTGTGGATTGTTGTTTGTCCTTCGTTTTTGAAGGTGATGTCATAACTTATAAGTGGATTGGATTTAGGTGAGACCGGAGTGTGCAAAGTCACTAGCCTCACTCTCTCCTGCAGAACCATCTGGGTCCAGTGGTAAGATATAGATCAGAATGACTGGAGATGGCCCAGGAGGCTGTGAGAGACCATAGCCTTGTATAAAAGTCTTCTAAATTCAGAAGAAATAAAATGGTAGGGGCATAGGAACTGGGGAGAGGACAAAGGAGGGATCTTTAGAGGGGAGAGTGAAGGAATAGGTAAAATAGTGGCATAGAAGGATGTTTAGATTTATGGGAATGGGAGGATAGGGGAGGGATCCTTGGAGGGGGGTAGGCTAGTCATAGGAGTGCAAGGTAGTGAATAGAAGTAAAGTAGAGGAGGCAAGAGGGATAGGAAACAAGAGATATAATCATACAAAAAAACAAAGATCAGGAGTAGAATAGGTTTGGAAAAGTATATGTCTATATATGCATGTGTATGTGTGTATATGTATTATATACATACATACACACATATATATATACATATATATAGAAAGAGAGAGAGAGAAGAAAGAGAGAGAGAGAGAGAGAGAGAGAGAGAGAGAGAGAGAGAGAGAGATCTGAATTTTATTGTAGCCTTCTAGGGGGAGGTTGGGGTGAGGGAAAAAAAGAACAAAGTAAAAAATGCACAGCAGAAAACAAAAGAAAACTCACAAGGAAGCAAAGAAAAGATGGACAGTTCTCAACACAATGAGTATTATTTATCATACAGGTTTTCTTGAAATGAAAACCTGTTGTTACATATTTTGAATCCTCTTTAATGTTCTGTGATGCATACGACATGCTTCCCCCCCCAACTTTGTATTTAAGTTCCATTATTTAAATTTATGATATGCTTTTGTTTATTTTCTCTAGTCTGTATTTGTGTTCTCATGTTTGAGTCTAAAATAAAATTTTGAAAAAGAAAAAAGAGAGAGACCATGACCTTTTAAAGCTAAGGTCTTTCCTATGTCTCAATTTGACTGAGGCAATGCCCATTCAATGATTAAGGCTAGGTAAAAATGAGGCAAAGAATGACTTATTTTACTTGGTCAAAAATCAGTCTGGGAAGGAAGACCCTCAGGGTTTCTGACCAAAGCAGAAACAATTGCTATTTTCACTCACTGTGAGCCATCAGAACCCAAACGAATACCAAATGAGGTTTGGGCTGGGACCTATTATTGACCACTCCATGAGAGCCAGAGTGATTTGAGTTTAAGCCATGATCCTTAAAAAAGAAATCTAACCTGCAAACCCAAAGATAACTTGCAAGGTTACAGCAACCAAAATGTATATTCCTTTAGGCAGAGAATCCACAGGTATGATTCTCTATGTCGACAGAGGGAGAGGAGGGATGAATGGATGGATGGAAGGAAGGAAGGAAGGAAGGAAGGAAGGAAGAAGGAAGGAGGGGGAGCTGTGGAAGGTTTTTGAGGCAGGGAGTGATGTGACCAGAGTTATGTTTTTGTAAAGTTGATCTACTAGTGGTATTCACAATGGATTGGAGGGGAAAGGCCTGTATGTGATATATGTTCCTTTTTACTCAGGAATGACTACAATGACATATGCCCCATAAAAATGAATCCAATCAGGGGCGACCAGGTGGCTCAGTGAGTAAGAGCACTGGTCCCAGAGTCGGGATGACCTGGGATCGAATCCAGGCTCTGATACTTAGCACCACACCCAGAAATAACTGGCTGTGTAACCTTGAGCAAGTTACTTAACCCCGATTGCTTTTAAAAAATGAATCCAATCCTACCAGCACCCCTCCTCCAGTTCCTAGTTCTCAACCAAATGTCTTATATTCACCCTTTTCATCCTCCTTTCTCCATCACCACTCCTCTGTCTGTCAAAGTTGTTTAGTTTCAAAGCAAGGTAAGTCAGCCTTGGTGCGTGATTTCCCGCCTCTCTTCTCCTCCCCTACCTCCACTACTGTACTTATTATTTTGAAAACAGCCCAGATACAAAGTATACCCCTATTCCTACTTGTCATCCTTTTCCCAACCTCAGTGAAAGGAGTTAATGGACCATGACAAATGTGATCTGTTGGGCCACACCCATCTGGCTGCCCTTAATGCAATAAGCACATCCTTGAAGTTTCAGCTCCAAGGCACTCCTTGGAGTGAAATGACAAAGACTCTGATTCCAGAACTTTCCCAGGAAAAATTTCCTTTGCCAGGGAATTAATGAGTGCTGTCCATTTCCGAGTTGGGCCACCTCAACTCCCAAGTCTTTATAGCACAGTTGGCACCCCATATGTGAATTCACAAATCGGAGCTCATCTTCGGGGTTTCAGCAAGATTTGCAGAAACAAGTATTTCCAAATTAAATCTTATTCACAGTTTCTGCTCAGCATAAACCAACCTAACCTGATGAATGCCTTTGACATGTTATGGAATAATTACATTTATTTCATGTATAGAATAGAAATGAAAGCTCTCAGTAGAGCACTGCAGGGGCTGTCACACACCCATTGCCTGCAAGATTTCCAAAAGAAAAGGAAACCAAGCTCCATGGGAAGACCTCCATCCTAACCATGTTCACATAAACAGAGCTGTCCAACCACACCTCAAACTTTGCCTGTGCTAGAGCAGAAGTGTCAAGCCTCCCCCCATCCCCACCATATTGTAGAAGGAACTAGGCTAAAGTAAAATTGGGAAAGATCTAACAGAATAAATAAAAATACACCAGAATATAAATAATGTGATATATAGTTCTTTAAGTCCATGGTTTGCAGGGTTCCTTATATGTGGTTTAATGGCCCATTTTTACTGGAGTTTGATATCCCCCTGCTAGATTTGAAATAAAGGGACCTGAGATCAATTTCTGGCTCTCCTACTGGATACTTTTGTGATTGCTTTCTGGCCCCCAGAGCATCAAGGACAGATGTGGAGGTCATGGAAAAGCAAAAAGTGGTGGGGACATTCCCAAATTTCCCTTGTTCAAATACAGGCACCAAGGGGCATCTAGGTGGCACAGTGAATAGAGCACTGGCCCTGGAGTCAGGAGGATCTGAGTTTAATTCTGACCTCAGACACTTGACACTCATGCTAGCTGTGTGACCTTGGGGAAGTCACTTAACACCAATTGCACTGCCTTCCCCCCTCCAAAAAAAAATCAAGCACAGGCACCACCAGTATGAAAAGCATGTCACTACACTGCTGACTTACTCAGGCTGCATCTTTTTTTATTCTCATCCCCCAAATGTCTAAGAATTTGAAGTGTTGCTTGGAGTCACTCCTGCATGACATGAACTAATACTTCTGTAATCCTCTCCTCATCCTATAGCCATCATAACAACAAAAAGCTTTTCTACAGGACTCCAAATATTACATGGAACTTTTTATTTTTACATTATTAGAGTCGTATGACAACCCTGTGAGGAAGGGACTATTTTTATCCCCATCTTACAGATGATGAGTGAATTGTTTTTCAAAAACTTTTTAATCTTTTACTATGTACCAAACACCTGTGAGACAAATAAAAAATCAAAGATGGTACCTGCCCTCAAGGAGCTTACCTTCTTTTTAAAAAATTATTTTGCTTTTCCCCAATAACCTGTAACATTTTTTGTTTTTTTTTTTAATTTTTGAGTTCCAGATTCTTTCCCTACTTCCTTCTCCTCCCTCCTCATTGAGAAGGTAAGCACTTTGATACAGGTTAAACATGTACAGTCATGCAAAAGATGTCTATATTAGTAATATTGTAAAAGAATACACAGACAAAAAAACCTAAGAAAAATAAAGTTAAAAAAGGTATGCTTTGATTTGCCTTAGGACTTTATCAATTTTGTCTCTGGAGGTGGATAGTATTTTCATCATAAGTCCTTCAGAGTTGTCTTGGACCATTGTACTGCTAAGAATAAGTCATTCACAGCTGGTCCTCATATAAAACTGTTGTCCCTATGTACACTGTCCTCCTGGTCCTACTCACTTCACTTTGCATCAGTTCATGTAAGTCTTTCCAGGTTTTTCAGAGAGCATCCTGCTCTTCATTTCTTATAATAGCATGATAAAATTCCACCTCATTCATTTTCCATAATTTGATCAGCTATTCTCAAATTGATGGATATCCTCTCAATTTTTAATTCTTCAGCACCGCTAAAAGAGCTGCTTTAAATACCTTTGTACATATAAGTTCTTTTCTTTTTTGTTCTTTATCTCTTTGGGATAGAGACCTATTAGTGGTATTGCTGGATCAAAGGGTATGTGTGGTTTTATAGCCCTTTAGGCAGAGTTCCAAATTGCTCTCCAGAATGGTTGAATCAATTCACAACTTCACCAACAGTACATTAGTGTCTCAATTTCTCCACATCCTTTCCAACATCTGTCATTTTCCTTTTCTGTCATATTGGCCAATCTGATAGGTGAGGGGTGGTACCTCAGAATTACTTTAATTTGCATTTCTCTAATTGATAGAGATTTAGAAAAACTTTTTCATATGACTATAGCTCTGACTACTTTGTCTGAAAACTCTGTCTCCTTTGACTATCAATTAGAGAATGGCTCTAATTTTATAAATTTGACTAAGTTCTTTAAATATTTGAGAAATAAGATCTTTATCAGAGACACTGTAATTTTTTCACAGTTATTATTACTATTTGTATTTCCCTCCATCCTGTTTCCCCCTATTTATCTTAATCTCTTTTTCCTTTCACCCTGTTACTCCTCAAAAGTATTTTGCTTTTTACTATCACCTCCCCCAACATTTCTTCCTTCTATCAGCACTATCCTCCCACTTTATCATATTCCCTCCCCCTCCTAGAAGGTAAGATAGACTTCTATACCAAACTGGGGTGTGTATGTTATTTCCTCTTTGAGCCAATTCCAATGAGAGTAAGATTCAAGTGCTCCTGACCACTTTCCCCATCACCCTTTCACTATGAAAGTACTTTCAAACTCCTTTTAAATGAGATAATTTACCCCTTTCTATCTCTTCCCTTTCTCCCAGTGCATTCTTTTTTTCCTCACCTCATATATTTTTAAATCATCCCATCATATTCAACTCACACCCACACTCTCTGTCTATGTATACTCTTTCTAACTGAGAAATGAGAAAGTTCTTGGGAGTTACAAATATCTTCCCATGTAGGAATGTAAACAGTTTAACCTGATTGAATCTCTTACAATTCTCTTTTTCGTTTATCTTTTTGTGCTTCCCTTTAGTCTTGTATTTGAGTCACATTTTCTATTCAGCTCTGGTCTTTTCATCAGGAATGCTCGAAAGTTTTCTATTTCTACACATATCCATTTTTCCCCTGAAGAATTATACTCAGTTTTTCTGGGCAGGTGATTCTTGGTTGTATTCCTAGCTTGTCTGCTCTCTGGAATATCATATTTCAAGACCTTCAATCTTTTAATGTAGAAGCTGCTAAATCTTGTATTATCCTGACTGTGGCTCCACCATATGTGAATTATTTCTTTCTGGATACTTGCAATATTTTCTCTTTGACCTGGGAGCTTTGCAATTTGGCTATAATTTTCCTGGGAGTTTTCATTTTGGGATCTATTTCATGAGGTGATCCATGGATGCTTTCAATTTTTATTGTTGCCCTTTTGGTCTAGAATATCAGGAAAGGTTTCCTCAATAATTTCAAAAAAGATGATTTCAAGTTTGATTTTGATCATGGCTTTCAAGTAATCCAATAATACTTAAATTATCTCTCCTGGTTCTATTTTCCAGGTCAGTTGTTTTTGAGAGTTGAGAGGAATTTCATCAGCCATCTAGTCCAAACCATATGCCAAAGGATCCCTGACTCTCACATGCCTGACCAGTGGCAGGCCAGACTCTCTCTGTGTGAAGGCATCCAAGAAGGGGAACCCCTTATCTCCTGTCTATAGGCAAGTTTTCTTTGTGTAAAAGGTTGTTTAGATTTTGCTAGAGATAAAATTTCCTATACAAGAGAATATACTAATTCATCTATTTGTATTTAAGGTAATTTTATTCCTCAAAGGAGGAAGAAAATGGGACAGTGGAAAAAGTCGTGTTTCTGGAGTCTGAAGATCTGTATTGAAATCCCATCTCATGCTTACTATCTGCATGACCTTGGACACTTCTCTGGGCCTCAGTTTCCTGAAATATAAAAAAAAGGAGTGGACCACATGACCTCTGAGGCCCTTTTGGTTACAGATCTATTATGCTAATCAGTTGATATTTTAATCCCAAATATTTGCCAAATAAGCACCTCAATTTTGGAGTTCTGATCAGGGCAGATTAAAGGAGAGCTATCCCCTCTCTATTCCCAGAAGCTATGTCTCTCTCTTTTTTAATTTTTTTTTAAGCAATCAGGGTTAAGTAACTTGCTCAAGGTTACACGGCCAGGTGTTTCTGGGTGGGTGCTAAGTGTCTGAGCCCGGGATTCGATCTCCAGGTCGTTCTGACACTGGAGCCGGTGCTCTTACTCGCTGTGCTACCTGGCCGCCCCAGCTATGTCTCTCTTAATCTTTCTGTGATTTATTCAGTATAATCTGCCAGGTTGCACCATTGCCAGAGTCAAAAGATTGGATGAGCACAAGATTACTGAAGGACAGTAAATTCTGGTAGAAAATCACAGAATAATAAAATTTTAGAATTTGCAAGGATCTCAGCAGCCATCCATAAGGGGAAAAACAATCCATTTTAACATAGACTTAGAAAGTTGTGATTGAGCTTTGCTTGAAGACCAGAGATGGGGAAACTACAACCTCCCAAGGCAGATGAACAGATTGCAATCTGGCCACAACTCCCCCATCACATAGTTAAGAAGTTTATTTCTTGAACCCAAGAAGTACACACACACACACACACACACACACACACACACACACACACACGTATATTATATATATTATTTTATATACTTAAATGAATATTTAATTTTTATTTTCAAAGACTCAAATGGATTTGTGATCTCATAGATTTGAGAATTCCCTCCAATGGTGCTGATTGTAGTCCACTCATATTTTCATATAAAGTTCACTTCCCAATACATTCTTCCCCTCTCTCCTTTTCATAGAATCATCCTTTTATAAGAAAATATTTTTTCAAAGTGAAAAAGAGTTCAACAAAACTAAGCAATGCATTAACTAAGCCCAACGTTATATGCAGTGTTCCACACACATCATCCCCACATCTCTGCAAAGATAGGAAGCAGGTAAATTCTCAGATCTCTTTGATGGGGCAAGATCAGCCAGTATCGTTTCATATCATTCTCTTTTAATTTGTTGGTGTTCATTTGCCTGGTAAACAACATATTATATTTACTAGTTCTGCTTACTTCACATGCTTTAATCCATATATCTTCTCTGTTTTTTCAGTATTCTTCATGTTTGTCTTTCTTCCTTACAGCACCACACTATTCTATTATTTTCATGAACCATAATTTGTTTAGCTATTTCCCTGGTTGTTGAAATTCTACTTTGTTTCTGGTACTTTGCTACTACAAAAATGATGCTTTTGAATACAGAACCTTTCTTTTTGCCTTTGACCTCCTTGGAGTATTTTTGCCAGGTAGTGAAATCTATGAGTCAAAGAGTGTGGACATTTTTATTACTTTCTTCATATAATTCTAAATTGTTTTCCAGAATCAGGGGTGCCAATTCGCAGTTCCATCAATAGTTCATCAGTACTTGGGTCATTCTACAGCTCCTCTAACACTGATTATTCCCACATTTTGTCACTTTACTCATTTTGGGGTGTAATGTGAAACCTCAGTCTTGTTTTGCTTAACATTTTTCTCATTATTAGTAGTTTGGAACTACATTTCACATGGTTTTTGAAAATAGTTGATAATCCTTCTTTTGAGAACTGTTTGTCTATATCCTTTGGTTGACCACTGGGAAATGGCTTTCAGTCATGAATTTATATTAGTTCACTATGTATCTTGGATATCAGACCTTTATTGGGGATAACTGATACAAAGATATTTTTCCCAATTGACTTATTCCTCTCTTATCTTGACTGATTTTATTTGGCTTGTGAAAGAGCTTTTTACTTTCTTATAATGAAAATTCTCTATTTTGTCTTTTGTGATTGCCTCTATTCTTTACTTAGTTAAGAATTCTCCCTAGGCCACAGCTATGAAAGTTATCTGATCTGGTTGTCTTGAAGATTAAATATAAAGTCCTCTGTTTGATATATAAAGCTGTTTGTAGGAGGGGTGGAGTCAAGATGGCAGAGTAGAAACAGGACCTCCTCGAGGCTCCAGCTTCCACCTTCCCCAAATCATGTAAAAGGGGTCTCTGAACAAATTTTGGAGCTACAGAGCCCACAAAATGACAGAGAGAAGCTAACCTCCAGCTGAGGGCAGCCCGGCAGGCCAGCAGGAATTGGTCAGCACAGTACTCTGGGAGCGAAGCCCAGGCCCACAACAGCTGGAGGTTTTAGCCCTAGGGTGGGTCTGACCAACCACCAGCTGGAGGAACTCCAGATACCAGCAGCTGTGGCCATTTCCAGAATTATCAACACATAGATGCGAAGGACAAAGGGAGAGGTCAGAGCAGTGTGGACTTTGGGACAAGTAGGTGGGAGAGCATAGCCTTTTGCCCCCAGGGCAAGAAGCTGTTGAGCAGCCTCAGCACAGTGGCCATGTTGCAGCTTCAACTCCTGGCCTGCAGACTGTAGGGGGACCAAGAGACCAGTCTGAGCGGTAATCGCTCTTGCTTTAACCTGCTTGGATCTGGATTGTGGTCTAGGGTAGAGGTCCTGGGGTGTGCAACCAGCTTGCCAGAGTGTGTGGAGGCTTCAGAGAGGGCACCCAACTAATACCTCCGACAACTGAGAAAACCCCAGCGTTTGGGACTGAAGCTCCCATGTTTGATGGCAGAGTTCTACTGTGGCAAAAAGCCCAAAAGCCAAGTAATTGAGTGGCAACATGACCAGGCAAAGGAATCAAAGCAAACAGAAGAATTCAACATTATACTCCTATTTTGGGGACAAAAAGGATCAAAGCATGGAACAGGAGGAAGACAGTGAAGTCAGAACTCCTGCAAGAAATGCTTAAAAGGAAAATGCAAGCTGGTTACAGGCCATAGAAGACCTTAAAAAGCAGATAAGAGAAGTGGAGGAAAAAGTGGGAAGAGAAATGAGAATGATGCAAGAAAATTGTGAAATGAGAGTCAACAGCCTGACAGGAAAATAACACCTTAAAAAACAGGCTAACTCAATTGGCAAAAGAAGCTCAAAAATGCAATGAAGAGAGGAATGCCTTAAAAAGCCAAATTTGCCAGATGGAAAAAGAATCTCAAAAGCTCAATGAGGAGAATCATTCCCTCAGGTTTAGAATGGAGTGCAGGGAAGCTAGAGATTTGATGAGAAATCAAGAAGCTGTCAAACAGATACAAACAAATGAAAGAATAGAAGGCAATGTGAAATATCTCATGGGAAAAACCACTGACCTGGAAAATAGGTCCAGGAGAGATAATTTAAAAATTATTGGGCTACCTGAAAGTCATGATCAAAGAAAGAACCTAGAAATCATCCTCCAAGAAATTCTCAAGGAAAACTGCCCTGATGTTTTAGAACCAGAAGGCAAAAATAGAGGTTGAAAGAATTCACTGATCACCTCCTGAAAAAGATCCCAAAAAGAAAACTCCTAGGAATATTCTAGCCAGGTTCTGGAATTCCCAGATCAAGGAGAGAATATTACAAGCAGCCAGGAAGAACAATTTGAATATTGTGAAAACACAATCAGGATAACCCAGGATCTGGCAGCTTCTTCACTAGGGGATCAAAGGGCTTGGAATGTGATATTCCGGAGGTCAAAGGAGCTGGGATTAAAACCAGGAAACACCTACCCAACAAAACTAAGTATCATGTTTCAGGGGGAAATATGGTCATTCAGTGGAATAGAGGACTTTCAAGTGTTCTTGAAGAAAAAACCAGAATCGAATATCAGAAAATTTGACATTCAGATACAAGAATCATGAGAAAGTAAACAGGGAAAAGAAACCATAAAGAACCTATCAGAGTTGAACTATTTACATTCCTACATGGAAAAACAATAATTGTAACTGATAAAACTTTTCTCACCATGAAAATAGTTGAAGGTAATAGAAATATATATATATATATATATATATATATATATATATATATATATATAGTCTTTATTGAAGGGTATATAGGCGTATGATTACATATGTGAATGTGGATATATAGATAGAGGGCACAGGACCAATTTAACAGTAAGGTATGGTACTTAAAAGGTGAAATTAAGAGGTGAGAAAGGAATATAACGAGAGGAGATAGGGAGAGACAGAATGGGGCAAACTATCTCATATAGAAGAGGCAAGGGAAAATGGTTACAATGGAGGGGAAGAACAGGAAAGCAAAAGGGAATGGGTCAAACTTATACTCATTTAATTTGTCTCAGGGAGGGATTGACATACATACTAAATAGGGTATCTCACCCTACAGGAGAGTAGGGGGAAGAGAATGAGAGGTGGGATGATGGAAGGGAGGGCAGGCTGGGGGGGGGGGGGGGGGAATTTGGAAGCACACACTTTTGAAAAGGGACAGGACCAAAGTAGAGAGTAGATCAAGTGGGAGATGGGATAGGAGGGAGGAAAATATAGTCAGTCTTTTACAATACATCTACTATGTTATTGTTTTGCATTAGCCACACATATACAACCTATACTGAACTGCTTATCTTCCCAGTGTCACCCAGTAAGGGTGGGTGACAAGGGAGGAAGGGAATGAATCTGGAATTCAAAGTTTTAAAATCAAATGTTTAAAAAAATGTATATATATATATATATATATATATATATATACTATTATTAATACTATTTTACATGTATTTGGGAAATAAGAGGAGGGGATATCCTGGGGGACCGCTATTTGGGGGAGGTGGGTAGGGGAAAAACAGGGAGAAAATTCATGACCCGAAATCTAGTGGAAATGACTGAAGTAAAACAGAAGTTAATAAGGTATGGAAAAAAAATAAAGCTGCCTCCTTACTAATATTTCCAGTTTTCTTATTGTACCCTGCTATCCAGCCATAATGACCTGTTTCAGACACCCAAGATCCATGAGGAGGAGTTATTTATCAACAAGGAGGTTCCCCCTCCCCACAATTTTGTGAATGTCAGATGGATTGACTTCAATTTGTTGAATAAAGCCCTGGCCACCTTATCTTGAAAATGGGAATAATAGCCTCATTCAGCTGCCAATGTTTTACAATGCTCTCCCAGAGAACATCATCAGTACTGCTGGCAGAAATTGCTTAAGGTTGGTGGTTCTGGACTATGTGATTACTAGTAGATAGACATGCTCAGGAGTAGGGAAAATGTAGGCTTTCAAACTAGTTTTGAACATGGTGTCTTAAAATCATGACATCTTGGTTTCTTTGTAAACTACAAGATATAGTATGGTGACACTCTTTAGTAATCTGTACTACTGGGGAGACTGAGATAGGTGAAATACTTTAGTCTAAAGGCTCTGAGCTATTGTAGAGCTAAAACTGACCTCACTAAGTCTGTCACCAATATATGGGCCACAGAACAAGGTGCCATTAGACTGCCCAATGGGCAATGAACTGGCCCGTGTCAGAAACGAAATGGGTCAAAGCACCCATGTTGATCAGCAACAGGACTGCTGCCTTTCCAGTCTGAGAAAGGTAGGGAGACCCAATCTTAACCAGGAGAGACTATGATTATTGTTGTTGCTGCTACTGTTCATTAAAAAAAGGATGAACATGAAGAAGTTAATATTAGACTTTCTGGGATACAATAAGTTGGGTGGAGTACACAATAGGCACTAAATGCTAAATTTATGATCCTATGATTTGTAATGGCAGTGACAAGCTACAAAGTGCCTCCTCTCTCTTGCACTGACATATAAATGCTAACTAGCTCTGGGTCCTTGGACAAACCACTCAAGCTTTTCAGAGCTTAATTCATATAGTACTTTAAAGATGGCAATGTGTTTGCATATGTTATTTCATCTGACTTTCACAACAACCCTGAGAGTTAGGTATGATTTTATCCTCATTTTACATATGAAGAAAATGGGTTTTGAGTTAGCTTAAGGGAACCTGAACAGGGTCGTACAACTAGTAACTGATGCCAGATTTGAACTCAGGTCCTTCTAATTCCAAGTCTAGCACTCCATCCAGTGGACCATCTCGCTGTCCTCAAGGGTCTTGGTTCCCTTGTTAGCTCTAAATTGTGGTCCCACCAATACATTGTTGGTGGAGCTGTGAAATGGCACAACCACTTGGTAAATCGCTTTGGAATTATGCAGATAAAGTGATTAAATTTAATCAGAGACTCCGTTATTGGGCTTATATCCCAAAGAAGCCATAAGTAAGAAAAAATTCCCCATGTACTCCAAAATAGTTATAGCATCACTTTTTTGATAGTTAAGAACTGGAAACAAAATAAATGCCTAGTACTGGGGAAATGGATAAACAAATTATCGTATATAAATATAATGGAATACTATGTATTATGAGAAATTATGTGTGTGATGGATACAAAGAAGCATGAGAAGATTTATATGAACTGATGTAGAGTAAGGCAAGCAGAGCCAAGTAAACAATATATGCAGCCATTACAATGATTTCATTTACATTTACACATAAAGTATAATACATCAAAAATATTAAATGTAGAAAAATTATAAAAATCTAGTGCGACTCAAATGAAGAGATATCAGAAGACATCCCCAACCCAACCCTTTGTGGAGGTGGGAGGTCCACAGATGCTTCTCCTTACACATGTTTTTGGACTTTCTCAGTGTATTAATCAGTTGTCCTGATCTCTCTCTCTCTCTCTCTCTCTCTTTCTCTCTCTCTCTCTCTCTCTCTCTCTCTTTATTTTTCAAATAAGATGGCTCTTGGGGAGGAGTAGGGAGAGAGATGTTACCATGGTGATCTAAGAAACAGAAAGCACCAATATTTTTTAAATTGTGAAACAATTAAGGCCTTATAGTACAGAATTTTAGAACTAGAAGGAAACCGAGAAAAGTCTGACTCCCTTTTTTTTTTTTGGAGTAGGAAAATTTTCTGGGCCCCATTCTTAGTCAATCAGGCTTAGCATAGGATCTGATACATTTCTGGGAAGCCAGAAAGAATTACTGAGTAAAACTAACCAGAAGAATTTATTTGAGTTGAGGTATTAATGGCTGATAATGTCTTCATGCGTTATCTCTCCTGGTGGTCCTTGCAAGTTAATAGGGCTCTCTGGGTGGAATACCTGACCCTCAAAGCATAGATTAATGAGCCTAAAATGGAAGCCTTTCAGACACTGAAGCCAATTTATGTTGGAAGCATTGTGTGCATATGTATGGAGAGGATGTCTTTGTTCGATCATAGTAATAACATTGTATAAGTGTCCTCCTACCCTCTCTGTGAAAGACTAATTTTATTCCATTAATTATATATCTGTATTAAATTTTAATTGAAACACATTTTTAGTGAGTGAGAAATCTGTACTATTGCACCTGAAAATGTGCCCTGTGGGCACTCTAACTCTATACATCAAGGCAGTTCAGAAATTACCCATAATAGAAGTTAATCCCTTCCTTCCCATTATACCAATATTTCCAAGAGTGTAATTGCTGCGCAGTAGTATGTGGTGCCATATGGCAGTTGGGCCAGCCAGAACTCAAAAGGGATATTGAAGAAAGGAGCAGAGGAAGTCTGATCCTATACCCAGAGGCATTGCAGAGGGACAGTTAGATAAAGAGACATCAGCCATTCAATAAAGAATGTTATCTTGGGGAAGACTCAGGGAAATCCGTGGAGCATTAAGCTCAAGAAAGACTGAGTAACTCCAAGTATTAAAAGAATAGAAGGAAGGCCTCTGAATGATTGGGTAGATATCCCATAGAATATTGATGGAAAAGATGGACAAGAAAGGCACAGAATAAGAGAATCTCTACTCTCTTGTTACCCCCTTTGTATATATCTGGTATATCTTTTACTATACATGTTGTCTCTTCCATTAAAATGTAAGGTCCATGAGGTCTGACACTTCTTGTTTTCTCTTACTGTCAGTGTTCAGCATGGTGCCTGATATACATTAAGCAATAAATAAATACTTATGGATTGATCAATTGATGTGTTTATTGTTGTATTGGTGGAGGGGAATACCAGACCAATGAAATCTATGATCTACCCAAGGATAAACGATAATGATTGCATGAATTCCTTTTAATTTCTTCTTGGATGGAGGAAGGCAGGGCAATTGGGGTTAAATGACTTGTCCAAGGTCACACAGCTAGTTTTGTGCCAAGTGTCTGAGGCCAGATTTGAACTCAGGTCCTCCTGACTCCAGGGCCAGTGCTCTATTCACTGCACCACCTAGCCACCTCTACATATGTTCTTAAGGTTGTGAAATATGGATCTATCAAACCCTGTAGGAGCCTCTGCCACTAAGGGGTTACTTGAGGCTGGGCAATCACTGAACTCTTTGGACCTCAAGGTCCTTATCTGTGAAACGTGGGGATTGGACTGGAGGAAGTAACCTCTTAGGAGGTTGGAGAGAGAGAGAGAGAGGAGAGAGAGGTGGCTAGGTTTATACTTTTCTCAGATAGATGTCTACTAATAAAGTCAGTTTAAAAAATCTCCAGTAGCGATTTGGAACTACCGTATACCCAAAGGGCAACCAAACTATGCATATCTTTTGATTCAGCAATAAACCACTGGGTTTGTGTAGCAAATTGATCACAGAAAAGGGGAAAGGACCTACATGTGCAAAAAGAATTACAGCAGACCTTCTTGTGGTGGCAAAATATTGGAAATTGAGGGGATGTCCATCAATTGGGAATGGCTGAACAAGCTGTGGTATGTCAATGTCATGGAATACTATTGTGCACTAAGAAATGATGAACAGATTTCAGGAAAACCTGAAAAGACTTGTACAAATTGATGCAAAGTGAAATGAGCAGAAATAGGAAAACATTGTACACCGTTTCAGCAACATTGTTCAATAATCACCTGGAAATAATTCAGCTCTTTTCAGCTGCACAATGATCCAAGACAAGTATAAAAGACTTACCGAGGAAAATGTTACCCATATTGAGATAAAGAACTGATGGACTCTGAATGAAGATTGAAGCATATTTTTTCACTTACTTTCTTCCTTTTTGTGCTTTTCCCCTTTTGATCTGTTTCTTCTTTCAAAACTGTGACTAATATGGAAATATGTTTTACATGATAGTACATATATAACCTATTTCAAATTGCCTACCATTGTAGTAAGAGGGTTGGGGAGGGAGAAAAATTTGGAACTCAAAATCTTGTAAAAATGCTAAAAATTGTCTTGAAGTATAATTGGGAAGAAAAATAAAATACCATTATTATTTTATATTAAAAATCTCTGCCTTCTGCATGAAGTCTTTTCTGATTCTCCCAGATACTGTGCCTCCCCCCAACTTACCTAGTTTTAAAAAAAATTTATTCTGGATATAACTATATATGTATATTGGATTCTGATAAACTCCTTGAGGACAAGGACTGTTGCATTTTGGTCTTGTGTCTCTGGTACCTAGCACATAGTGAGTGTTTAATAATTGCTTGTTAATTGATTTAATGAAAGAAACAAGCATCAAGAGAAAAGCTCATCTGTTGGTATTGTCAGGAAAAAAGACAGAGCCTCTGATTGGGATCAACCTTATGAATAGACTTCTATTGGAGACTGAAGTCAGCCTGGCTGTAATTTGTTATTGCATTTCTTTTTGCTCTTATTCTTACCTTCTTTTCATCCAGGGCTAAGATTTCATTCCGTCAGTAATGGGCTAGTGGTGTGACCTTGAGAGATTCCTAAGTTTCACTTACTGTTCCTTATAAAATTGGGCTCACAACATAAGCAAAGTGCATGATCTAAGATCTGGTTGTAAATTCAGGTAGCATCCACATTACTGGATAACCCTTCCCTGATCCTTGGTTTAAGATGTGTTTATTTTTTAGGATTTTTACAAGTTGATGTTTAGCTGTATAATCAGAATAGTGTAGTGTGGTGGAAACAGGGATGGATTTAGAATTAAAGAACCTGGGTTCAAATGTTGCCTCTGACATTTACTTTTTGCATGGCTTTGGACATGTCATTTAACCTCCTCAATTTCCTTATCTATAAAATGACTCAGTTGAGCTAGATTGCCTTTGAGGACCCTTCCTCTTTTAAAACCTAAGACTTAACTCATTGTACTCTTACATAATCCTGGAATCGAATTTCTGTGGTTTTCTTTCTTCAGTGGAGTGGAGTCACATGACATGAATGACTGGTTTTGATTACAAGTTCAGGGGAAGGGGATCCAAAGGCTATGTGGTTTGGGACAAGCCACTAAACCCAATTAAGTTATCAGTGATAGAAATGGGAATATCTGTCTTTGGACAAAGGGCTCATGTTCCCTTGGTCTTTACATCTCTAAGACAAACCTTGGTAGGTGGATGTAGATCCAGGGAAGTTAAGATCCTTATTTAGGGTTTATAAGCTTGGGGTGTCCTGACATAGTACCAGAGATTGAGTATGTTAAAGGGAATTCCCTGGGATGCTTAGGAAGTGGTTTTAGGACCAGTGCTATGATGTGTGGAGACAGAATGTGGGTAAAGTTAACAGCACATACTCATGGAATGGAAGAGTATAGATAAGAGAAGGGATGCCACTGGGTAACCAGGACAGGGTGTTCTATGATGGAAGTTGGTGTCAGAAATGTGTTCTTATGGACAAACTTGAGTAAGGACCAAAATGGGGTCAGGGCAATCTTCTATTTTGCTGACTAGTAATAAGGGGATTAATCAGAACTAAGCACTGATACTGAGTCAACCCCACAAGGACAGGGGTAGTTCCCAGTCAGAAAAGTATTGTTAGTCAATGATAAGGGATCAAATTCTGATATGCTAATGAGGTGGCCCTAGGATGACTGGGAAGAATTCCAGTAGTGAAGAAGCTGGACCTTTAGAGGAGCCAAGCATCCACTTGCAAAGGACCAAAGTTTTAATTGTCAGCCCCAATTGATAGTTTTCTCACATAAATTGTTCAAGTCATTGGACATGAATACAGTCCTGAATAGGGCTAAAATATAATGATGTCCATTACCTACCAGTCCCTTAAACAGTGACATATAAAAAATATTGGGTGCTGCCCCTCATAGGCAAGGATGATGATACTGACTGGCCCGACATTGCTAGTACAATATGAACTTTGGGGTCTTCCAGTGTGCTGGTGATGAGGGTAGATCCAGCTACATTCTCTACCTCAGGTCTTCCAGAGTCTGTGTATTTTCAATATGGAAAGCCAGATGGCTGGGCTACTTGGAAGCTAAGGAAAAATTTCCCTTAGGCATGACATCATCTAAGCTAGAATATTGTCCAGGTGCTGTTCAGCAAAAACACCAAGAGGGCTGCAAACTAACAGATGCTAATTAAGCTCATGAACCAAAGACTAAGTCCTTTTAGAATCCAAATTCTATAAGAATTGTTTCAATGTTGAAGTTTAGCCAGAAGCATAATAACATTTTTGTGTTGAGTAGGATGAAAGGCAACATAGCACAGTTGATAAACAAAGATCTGGGTTCAGATCCTGAATTTGCCACATACTAGCTCTCTGAGAATGTATAAGTCATATTACCTATTGATGCTCCCAAGAAATTACCCAAGACTATGAATTGCAGACCAGATGGAGATTCCCATTTTTAGTGGGAATTACTCACCAGCAGTTCCTTACCCTGATGAAATCAGGTACAGTAAAAAAAAAAACAACCAAACTACAACAGGTCACATCTTAATAGTCACAAAACTGACTTTGAGGTATACAGAATATGAAATCCCAATATGTTAATTGTTTATTGATTTTTAAAAAGCATTTGACTTAGTGGAACAAATGCATCTTTGAGATTCTTCTTAGACAATGTGCCTCTGGAATATTCAATTAAAGCTATCTCAGACTATGTGGCCAGCAACTTCAGAAACAGTTTTATTCAAGTATTGCTACCAAGCTAAGTGTCAGATAGAGAGATCTATATACATCTAAGATACTCATCAGTATCACCAATTCATAATATCATGGAAGAGACCCTGAAGATCCAAATGAAAGGATTCTCTGTTAGTGACAGAGTACTCTGAATGCACCTGTTCCTAGATGACATTGGACTAGAACTGGATTCTGGACCAATACACATTTCTGTAGCAAAATCCATAGCTGCTCACCCAAATGGGAAAAATAAAGTGGGTGAGATAAATATATTGCTCAGATTATTGCATGTAACTGTGTGGACGACCTGGTAAATAAGCCATGAATAACTCTACTCATATCAGAGGCAGCTAGGTGGAACAGTGAATATAGCACTATTCCTAGAGTCAGGAAGACCTGAGTTTAAATCCAGACTCCAGCACTTATAAGCTTATATCACCCTGGGCAAATCACTAGGTCTCTGATTGCTTCAGTTTCCTCAACTGTAAAATAAAGATATTAATAACAGTTACTTCCCAGGATTGTTGAGAGGTTCAAATGAGATAATACTTGTAAAGCACTTAATATATAATCTGACACTTAATAGATGTTTGTTTCCTTTCTTCCTATGCCTTGGACAAGTACTCAAGGTAAATGATGAAATGGATCCCAAATTTTGTAACAGAAGGCCACTAGGTTGGATCCCATATGATCAACTGTAATTGTCCAGTGCTTTTAAGGAAGACAGATTTCTCACCCATAAAAACCCCATTTCATGGATGTTAATATTCACTCAGTGATATTATATTCCTATGAGCCATGGGACACCATGATCTCAGGTGAATGAAATTTATTAATAACTCAAAGAGCTCTGGCAAAAAGAATGGCAACCGTAAGGAAGGAGCATCCTGTTACAATGATCCCTATGCTTGCTTGAGTAATACTGCCAATTATTGAGACCATTTCTGAACATAAAAGGAGGGGGCCAAGCATTTAGTGAGAATGAGACAAGTGAGACTTGGCTCCAGAGGGTCCAATGGTATTCTCAAGACACCAAAAATACAAAAAGAAGATCACCAGAACAGTAGGTAGTTCCCCTATGGAGTATTTATGAGGAAGAATGGCTTAGAGCTGCATAGAATGAGTAGGTATGGAAAAACTGGACATTATACAGAATAAGCAAGATAACAAAGATGATGCATATACACCATAATTATATATGATGCATATACACCATAATGATTTATGCAGTTCTTCAAGTCTGCAAAGTATTAACTTAAAACATGTTGACTCATTTGATCTTCACAGCAACCTTTCACAGGTAAGTACTATTATTATCCCCATTTTATGGATGAAGAAACTGAGGCTGAGAGAGATCAAGTGACTTACGCAAGGCCACACAAGGCTAAGCCTCTGAGGTAGAATTCAAATTCAGGTCTGCCTGACTCAAGTCCAGCACTCTGTTTACTACATCACCTAGCCATCTAACAATCCAAGATTCACCAAAATACTCAAAATGAGAAGTGTATCTACTACCAACAATCAGGTACATCGTATAAGTATAGGTTAGAGTTTAGAGAACATGAATTATCTAAATTGCTTTCAGTATAAAAAGAAACATTATTTCTTATGACACATCCCTATACCACAATTTTTCAGTTTTCTTCAATTAAAGGTCCCCCATTCTATTTTACTCTGTGTGTGTGTGACTACAAGAAGAGATGCAATGAATACTGTCTCCATAAGTCTCTCAGTTCAACTGCCCTCTAACTTATGGTCATAAATCTCTTTTAATTATTAGGTCTTATCCTACTCCCTGGCAGAGCTAACTCTCCGCAGGGGTCGACTCCCTCAAAAAGGTAAAAGGATTGAAAGACACAGTGGTAAAGAAATTAGTTTGACCTCAGCCCAGCAGAACCTCTGTTCTATGCAAAATAGAAGCCACTGTGCTGGCTAGTGAATTCTGAGAGACAGTACTATCTACTCTATCCTAGTCTCTTCCACTGACCTCTCTCCAGGTATGGGGCATGTCTTTCTGGTTTTTATCTCCTTGGAACATATGGCCAATAGCAACAGCTTTGAATTCATTCTTCTGTCTCTGCCCTTGATTTAGACCTAGTCAATAGACTCCTGCCCGTGTTGGGTTGGCCAGCTCCTTAAACTTAGGAAGAATGTCTAAGAACCAAACGTGAAGGAAAGAAATAAAAGAGAAGATAGCTATTGACAGTCACATTCAGAAAGCTCAAAAAGAAAAAAAAAGTTGGAGAAATTTTAAACAGCAAACCCTAATAGAGATTTTGCTATCAGCTCTGCGTTCTATTGACCTTTTGGTTTTAGTCATTTACGTGAAGGACGATCCAGCTAAGAAACCTTTGAACACACACCTTGAAACAAAGACAGTCGATCAGCAGATTACTGTTTGTTAAGCCTATTTTTCAGGGCTCGTCACTGATAAAATCCTCTTGTGAATAAAGAGGAAAAACTTTAGCCAGCAAACATTTAATATGGGGAAATGATCATGCAGTTTGCCAAGCATTATTTCTAAAGATAATCCCACAAGAAACACTTTAAGAGAAATGAAAGATAATTATCTCAAGAGTCTCCTATTCAGGGCATACTCACTTTCTTTGCACTGGAAAGGAGCACGAAGGAATGAAGACATGCACACAAAGTTAAAAAAATAAAAAAGTATAAGCATCAGCAGAACTTTTCATTATCCTCAGCAAATGCCGAGTGTCTGAGCTACTGGAGGGTTGGGGAGCAAATCAATGAGCTTTGAAAATAATATCATTTAACAAGGTTGGGATAGCTCTGGAGAGGCAGACAATTTATGGGAACCAAGACTAACATTGGAAGCTCATTAGCTTTTCAAGTGTATTTAAGAGCAGTTTCCAAATAACAGAACTAAGTTATGGACTGAATTTTCAAAAAAGAAAACATCCTTCCACATGTCTCCAGTTACTGGTTACAATTTGCTGCATCTAAGGAATATGTCTCATGCTTTTCATGAAATGTCTTATGTATGTACGATCCACCTTCAGTAACCGAGGAAACGGGATTAAGCAATCAGTTTAGAGATCAGATTAAGGTCCCGGACGTGTTTTCTGTTTTAAGTAGGGAGACTAGCATTGGGCATTTGTTCCAGCCCTAAGATTACTTCTCTTTAGCTGCTTAATATGTAATTTGCCTCTTCCTTTACTGTAGTGTTGGTCTTTCCATTTCAGAGGATCATCTAATTAGAGATAGAAGAGTCCTTTGAAATCACTCAGTCATAGGATCATAGATAGAAAGCCAGAAAGAACCTCAAAGGTCATTAAGTCAGAAAGATCCCAAGTTCAAATCCTGTCTCAGACACCAACCATGTGATTCCAGGTAAACCATTTCACCTCTTGGTGATTCCGTTCTTTCTTTTGTGAAATAAAGGGATTGTTTTTGATGATTTCTAAGATTCCTTCTAACTCTAAATTTATGATGTCTCACTTTTCAGATGAGGAAACTGAGGCCCAGAGAGTTTCAGTTAAATCCCTTGCCCAAGGTCACAAGGTGATAATTGTGGAACTGGGATTATAATCTAAGATTCTTGCTACAAATCCAACCTCTGCTCTAGACAAGGAAACTGCCTCTCCTCATCCTCATTGGAGGGTTGTTGAGTCACAGTGTATGATAAAAATTTAAACCTGGGTACTTCAGGGTTATTTTTTAAGCTATAAATGCTTAACCCTTTTTTAAGAGAGAAAATTGATTTTAAAAGGTAGAAGAGTTTGCTGTCAGCAATCATAGACAAACATTTTGGAAGAAAATACTATAGGTTTAATTGGGGAAATGCTTAGCAAATGCTTCCCATAGTTTAAAATTGAGTGATTGAAATGTTAGACAAAGAAGAACCAGCACCCATTTGAACAGCTCCATTTTGCAAATCTGTCTGCCAACATGGGGATCTAAACATCTGCTGTTGGGGCCTCCAGAGAAGAAAGGCATGTTGCAGAAAGTGATCTCCTTTGGAGCTGTTTGAGAGCATGAGTCATAAAGGGTCTCATGCAGAGACAGCCTCCCCTTTCCCCCATGGTTGTGATTCTTTTCTTGGTCTCTGCCATTTAGATGGATGGGTAAGAAAGTTAAGCAGGGAGCCCCCAAAGACTTAAGATTGTAGCTTTAGAGCTGTAAAGGACCTCAGAGGCCATCTAAACCAATCTCCTCATTTTACAGATGAGGAAACCAAGGACCAGAGCAGTGAAATACTTCTGCAAGGTCACAGAGGGAGAGGAAAAGAGCCAGGCATTGGAACCCAGTCCTCTGGTTAAAGTGTTCTTTCCCCTAAGGAATCTATCTCTTTCTCCTAGCAGTTTCTTTCTCATGTTAGTGCAGAGAAGAAAGAAGCTCTGATTCTAAACAACCCAAGGAGATAGATAATATATTATTAGCCCCATTTTATTGGCAAAGAGACTGAAGATCAGAAAGAACCTGCCCATAGTCATGCAGCTAGTAAATGGCAGACCTAATATTTGAACCAAATAACTTCTAGTTCCAAATCCAGTGTTGAAAAACTGCTGCATAAGCAAGATGATTCTCTAACAACAGAGGGCTCTCACTATAGTTAAATGAAGAAGCGAATTAGTGAGCGAGCAAATGCACGAGTGAAAAGGATTTATTAAGTGCTTCCTTTTTACAAAGCTCTATACTAAGCACAGGTAGAAAGTAAAACAATCCCTGGTCCCAAGAAGCTCATATTCTAATAGGAGAGACAACACGGATGTGAATATTTTAGCTGAAAATCAGATAGAAAATTCCTGTAGGGTGCAGGAGAAAAGTAGAGAGTAATGTTTCTTTTTTTAATATTCTTTCTACCAAAAAAATCATACCGGTTTCTGATACTAAATAATTTGACAGCACCAAGGAATTTGGTGGCAAGAACTTTCTTTTTGGGGTCTTCAATAGGTGCGACTATAACACCTACAGGAGCAGCCACCAGACTGCATCTTCACAGAGGTTGCTTGCTAGGATGATGCCTGTGGGCACTGGGCTAGAAGTATGGCTATTGGATTCAGGATCATGGGTTGTGTCCAGTTGATAAAAGACGTTAGAGGAGGAAACATCTGATGCCAAATTAGCGTTTCCTAGTTGTGAATTGACTCTATTACAAAAGATTATTTCAAATCAAATCTGGGGATTATGCCAGGATTAAGCTCAGTTATAACTGAGAACAATTAACTGAGTGAGTAGAACAGTCACTAGGCCTAAGGGGAAAAATAAGTTGGGGAAAGGGAGGCAGAGTCCAAAATATGATAAAGCATTTGAGTCCCACTCAGTCAAAAACCAGAGTTTCTTGAGCACACTAATCCAAGTGACTGAGATAGGGAAGTAGTACTAAGCAGTGATTTTCCTCTGCAGCAATATGGTCCCAGTGTAAATGCTTTATCCATTTCTGCTTATTTTGCTCTGCATCATCTCATACAATCCTTTCCAAATGTCTCTTGACTTCTTTATATTCGTTGTTTCTTAGGGTGCTTTATTATTCCAACACATTTGTACACCAAAATTTGTTCAGCATTCACTGATCTTTGAGCACCAACTTTTCTTGCCGTTACTTGCTTTCAAAAAGTGATGCTAAAAATACTTTGGTGCATATGGGACTCTTCCTCAGTTTTTTACCTGCTTGGCAAATATGCCCAGAAATGGTAGCAAACTCATGCAATTTAATCTCAGCTGGGCCCTCGCTGCTACATGGCAATTCTTTTGTTCATCTCTAATTGACTCCTTTACACTTTCCATAAAGGCTGATTGGAAACTTCTCCTCTTCTTGAAGGTTTCTGCATTTTCCCCAACCTCTTTTTGTTGGCAGATAACTTCATCTCCGTCTTTACTGAGGAAAATCAAGTCTGTCAATACTTGAGTTCAATCTGAGTCAGTCAATAAGAGGGCCCTTATCTTCCCTGGCCCACACTTCAAAACCTTTCTCCATCTTCATTCGTTTTCTTCTCATTTGCTCTAATCTCAGAGGATGATATGGTCCTTCTTCTTTGACAAAGTTAACCCTATTTACCTGTACACTTGATTCCATCCACTCCTGTCTCTTTCTGAAGTTTGGCCCTCAGTGTTTCTCTCTCTCCCTCCTTCCCTCCCTCTCTCTCTCCCTCCCTCCCTCTCTCTCTTTCTCCCTTCCTCTCTCTGTCTCTGTCTCTGTCTGCCTCTGTCTGTCTGTCTCTCTCTTCCTCTGTCTCTGTCTCTCTCTCTCTGTCTCTGTCTCTGTCTCTCTCTGTCTCTCTCTCTGTTTCTCTGTCTGTCTGTCTGTCGGCCTGTCTCACACACATACACACCTTCAGTCTCTGTTCAAATATATTCTCAGGATTACCCCATTCTCAAAAAAACCCCCCTTTAATTTGCCATCTCAAGCTAGCATCCCACATTCCTTCCCTTGTTCACTGCCAATTTCCTAGAAAGAGTAGTTAATATTCATCCCTCTACCTCCCTGCCACCTTCTTACTCCTCAGAGCTTTATAATCTAGTTTCAATTTCTGCCATTTTCAGGTCCTCTATTAGGAAAGAAGGAAGCAAGGAGGCAGTCATTTACCAAATGCTTCCTATTTGCCAGGAAAGTGTTAAAGTGAGCCAGGTTCTGTGCATCAAATATTTACCAATTGGCTGGGAGAAGGGGAAAATATGTATGACATACTTTAAAGAATAATCTGCCTTATTAATATTTTTTCCATCACTTTCTTAAGTCTAGACAATCAACAAAGCAACAAATCAAGATGTGACTTGAAGTATTTGATAATTTTCAAGGTATAAATATTCATACTGAAAATTTAATGGTTGTCTCTTGTAAGTTGGTTGAGCTGACTCCAGCATATCCCTGTCCTGCCCTGCCCTGCCCTCAAAGAGCTTATATTCTAATGCTGGAGAAAACATGAACTTGTGTAAATATATATTTGTATGAGAACACATATAAGCAGAAGGAAGTAGCATGGATACAAGGGGGGGGGCAGCACTGTATAGTTCATAGAGAGTCAGCCTTGGACAGAAAGACCCAGACTCAAGTCCCACATCAGACACATGATGGCTGTGTGATTCTGGGCAAGTCACTTAACTTTTTAGTACTCTAGGCCACTTTCTAAGACTACAAGTTACAAAGAAGGTGCCAGCCCACATTGGTAAGAGGACATTTCCTCACCAGGAAATTCGTTATACCAATGAAATGACGGTTTGAGTCTCTATTCCTGGATAATATAAACAAAATAATTACAAAGTAGTTTTGGAGGGAGTACACTTAAAGCCCGTGATAGCTACCATTTGGTGCAGCAAATAAAACCAACTTATTTGTTTTCCGTTATTTTTAATGAATGTGGCCCCTCTGCAGCTTTTGGTCTTATTGTCCACCTCCCTGGTTCTGGACACTGTGTTTCCTTGACTTCCATGATAGCTAGATTCTCATTCATCCCCCAACCCCTTAGTGAAGAATGGAAGAGCGCCCCCCCAGCCACCAATTTTCTTTTTTTATACTTTCACCCTTGGGTATCTGTCTGCTTCCATGGCTTCAATTTTACCATTTTCACTTGACTTTCCAAATGCTATATCCAGCCCTTATTTACTTCTTTAGATTGTCTCCCATGGCGAGGTGGGGTTGGGGTGGGTGGGGGGGAGGAGGAAGGAAAAAAAAGAAATTTACATGATAATTTTGTTGTATATTTGAAAGGAATAGCAAGTTGTGCATAGCAGATTTGTAGCTTCATATACAGTTGCATTTTGTATTGTACTATGTTATGGAAATGCTTATTTTATTGCATAAATTCAAGATAAACTTTAAAAAAGAAATATATCAGCAATCATCTGAAATGTTTAGAAGTGACTTAAAATGAATATTTTCCTGAAATTCCCAATAAATTATATTAGGTTTAAAAAAAAATAAATATAGTCTTTTATCTCCAGTTACCTATTAGACATCTGAATCTGGATTTTCCATTGGTGAGTCAAACATAATATTCACCAAAAGGAACAGATCACCAGGTGCTGTGGGGGCAGTAGAAGGCACACTGGCTCTGGAGTTACAGGGACCTAGGTTAAAGCCTGCTTCTGATGCCCCATGCCTGTGTGGATTGTTGCAATTCTTTGTCTTATCCCCAGAACTTAGTACATAGTAGGCACTTAATGAATATGACCTTGGGCCAGTCATAGTCTTAGTGGGTGTCAGTTTCTACACGTATAAACATGAACAAGTTAGACTAGATGAACTCGAAGGCCCCTTCCAGCTTCAGATCTCTGATATTTTGATCTTCTCTCCAAACTTATTCTTCCTCTAAACTTTCTCATTTCCATTGAGGGGACCGCCCTCTTCCCAACTGATCCAGTTCATAACCTTGAAGTCATCTTTGACCCCTCCTCCATCCTCATCCTCCCCATATTAATTAGCTGATTAAATAACCAACTCTTTCTCCAACCTCATCCCCCATGTTGATTAGCTTCATTAATTGACTGATTAAATGATCAACTTTCAATTCTTATCAATTCTGCTTCTTCCATGACATGTCTCATATCTTTCCCCCTTCTCTCTATTCTCTCTGTCAGACTAGACTCTCATCCCTAGTGCTGAGCACATATTTCAGCAGGAACACAGTGGGAAAAACCCCGGCTTTGGGATCAGAGGACCCAATTTTAAACTCTGACTTCACTACTTGCTATTTCTGTCACTTTGGACGACTCACCACTCGTCTCTGGGCCTCTGTTTCTTCATTAGTAAAATGAGTGTTAGAATAGAGGATCTCTAAGGCTCATTTCAACTCTAAGCTCTATGGTTTTACTAATTGCTAAAAGCAGAATTTCATGCCCTCCTAGCAAAAATATTTCTGGGCAGGGCCCTCTCTGGGGCCTTCAGATAACAATGCCAAAGTACCTACCTCCTCTGCCAATACAAATAGCTGGCTTTGAAAATAAAATTGGGGCAATGGAAAGAAGCAGCAGAGTAGTGTTGAGTGCAGGATAAGGACAAAATGGGGAGGGGGGTTGTGAGTTGTGGTTTAGTCACAGAATTCTCTAGTGGTGGGTGACGGATGAGGGTGTGAGGCTTGGGGAAGGATTACAACAGTTTAATTATGCCAGCAGAAAAACAGAAGTGGCAACAGCATGAGACCCACATTCCAAACCCTCAGATGTGTTCTTTCCTCTTCCCTGTTTAATCATAGAAAAGCTCTGATGGGTCTCCTTAAGGGGACAGAGATTGGACCTGTGATTTCAGTAGAATAGGGGATTTTCACCCATGCAAGTTAGTGCTCTCTGTACAACTTATGGTCTTACAGGGTTACCTAGAACACTGACACATTAAACACATTGCCCAGGGTCAGACAGCCATTACCTAGGTCTTCCTGGCTCTGAGGCCAGCTCTCTATCCACTCTGTAATATTGCCTCTTAGAGCCTATTGAAATCGTGTATATTTCAAGGTCTGATCCCCCTCAATCAGTTCACTTGTACTTGTAGTCCACAATCTTTTTGGTCTGTGGACCACATAGGTAGGTTTGGCCACACCACTCCCAAACTCCAAAAGATCCAGTGGCTCCCCACTTTTTCTAGGATAAAATACAAACATCTCTGATTGGCACCTACAATCCTTTGTGCTACTCCACTCTGACATAAACTGATTCCTCATTGCTCCCCCTCATTCATTCTGCATTCCAGTCAAATGAGCCTGCCTGATCTCCCCTGAAACTTAACATTGAAATTCCCATTTCCTGTGGCTGAAATGATTTCCCTCCTTCCTTGGAATTTTCATTCCCTTCAAGGCTCAGTCACTTCTTACCTAAGATCTTTCCTGATTTCTTAGTCATTCAGTTCACTCTCAGTTCAATTATTTTATATTTACTCCATATATTTTGTATTTATTAATATGGGTATGTGTCATTTTTCTTCAATTCTATCTCATCCTCTAGGAAAATGGATACTATTTTCTTTTTTGTCTTTTTATTCTCAGAAGCTAGCACAGTGCTTTATACATAATAACTGCCTAATTAATGCTTCTGAATTGAATTGACAAGAAACTCCATGGATTACTGCCCATAATCCTCTGTGGATCCAGTCAGAGTTCTGCTTAGTCAAGTTAGAAGATAGCCATGCCTAGTGGTTACCAGGTAACTACTTTCAAGCTATATTTTATTGATTCCTAATACTTAAACCATTCAAAATAAATAGTCCTGTGTACTTACCTGTAACCCTTGGGGAAGGAGACCATGAGCTAACCTAGGGCCATGTATTATGATTGAGAAATTATGAGAGAGTAGGAGACCTGGGAATACAATAAATTTTTGGATGCCCCTAGTGGTGAAATCCAGAATTCACCGCATTATTAAATTTTGATCCAAGAAGCAAATCAAAGTTCAGTACCCATTGTTTGCCCCCATAGAATGTAAGCACCTTGAGGGTAGAAGATGCTTCATTTTTGTCTCTGTATCCCCGGAACTTAGGGTACATAGGAGAATCTTTCTTTAAAAGATGATTTAAAATGGATTTCTGTTTATATCTCTCTCTTTTTTTAAAAAAAGCAATTGGGGTTAAGTAACTTGTCCAAGGTTACACTGCCAGTTCTTTTATTTTTTATGTGGGTGTTAAGTGTCTGAGGCCGGAACTGATCCCAGGTTCTCCTGACTCAGGGGCCGGTGCTCTACTTACTACGCCACCTAGCCACCCCTATATCTTTTGTTTTTACATCACCTAAATTTCTTCTATATCTACCCTTAAGTAAAGGCTCTTTAGAAATGTTTTTGGAAAAAAATTAGGTTGTTACTCAAAACAAATATGAGAAAGACACACACAGGAACCACACATCCACTCCATATTCCTGTCAGACTAGCCAACTAGTACACTCTCCACAAATGCTATTTCTTCTTTCACCTTCGTGCCTTTACACAGGCTGTTCCTTCTCTCTGGAATATTCTGCCTACTTACCTCTGATCCTGAGAATCCTTCACTTCCTTTGATGTTCAGGAGGTTTGGGCTGCTTATATCACCCACAACCAGAAATCTGGACAACCTCCTCTTCTTTCCTTCTGCCAGGGCTGGTTGGAAAGCTTACATCCTAAAGCATGTTACCATGTATTTTGGAATTGTTCAGGGTCCAATGCTTGCACTTAGCTTTCAGAAATCTGGATCCAAGACCTAATTGTCCTAGTGACCTTTGGACAAGCTACTAATGCTCTCTAGACTTCACCTTCCTCATCTGTAAAACAGGATAATTAATAATAAATAAAAAAATAAAAAAGAGGATAATTTCTAATGAGAAGCCCTCCAGGGTGCCATACTTCTATCTCCATAACTCTAGGACTCCACTAGGAATTTCCTCATAGATCAATTAGTTTGTGAACTGCAGTTTGAGAGCCACTGGAAATATGATCTCTTGTTACAAGTTACAATCATCGGGTAAATGCAGGGGTAATGGGCAAAATGTCATATTAGAAATAGGAGAGTGTGCATTACCCCACCTCTTCTCATTTAATTTGAAAATTCTTGACATTTGGACCTCCAGCCTTTTTATCAACTAATAACTGTGAGCTCTGCTGGCCAAGCTTGCTGACACAGTCCAATTTGCACCCTTTGCCCAGCCTAAGCAATTGAAATGATTATCTATGACTTCAGGTTTTTGTTGTCTAAGAGTTTGTTTTGGAAAAGAGGCAGCACATTTTAGTGAAATAACATTTTGCAGACACTTTTAGAGTAACCACGTTTTTGATAATTGGAAAATTTAGCTTGTCATGAAGCTGAGGGCCACCTTTGTTGCAACACCTGCATGGAGCTTTCATTGGTGTTTTTCTCCAAAGTTTTAGCATTCTCTTCTGTTTTTCCTCTCAGTACAGATGGTGTTCTCACAGAGGAAGAAAAAAAGGAGGGATTGGAGGGAGGAAAGGAAGGAAGAGAGAAGAGAGAAAAAGAGAGATGGAGGGGGGGAGAAATGAAAGAGGAATGGGAGAGAGGTTTCTTGTAATCAGAACTCCAAGGGTCAATATGTCAAATGTTATTTTATCTCTAACTGTAAATAACCAAAGAAATGTGAAGTACATGTATACATATGTGTGTGAGTATATATCATATATCCACATGTACATTGGTAGATGATAGAAAGATAAAGATAGAAATAAGAAGAGATAGATGAGTTAATAGAAGATAGAGCTTTTATTAAGTTCTTGTTACATTCTAAGCATTATGTTAAATGCCAATACAAATTTAAGCAAGAAAGGCAGTATCTGATTTCAAGGAGAAAAAATTCTAACAACATATAAAAGGAGAACTAGAAAGGAAGCTTTGGTGTAGACTTGGTGACTAGGAAAGGAGGTGGAAACTGATTCCAGGCAAGATAAGTGTGAAAACTCACCTTTCAAATTCCAGGGATTGTGGGGCAGAGTCCAATGTTCCTTTGGGGAGGAGGGGAGAAAGATGACAATCATGGAGGCTATTGTGCCAGAACTGAAGAAGGAGAAGGACTAGATTTTATCTGGGAAATGATGGAATGACTGTAATGATCCTAGTTGTCTCCCTGAAATAAATGTCCTTCTTTTTAATACTCCTTAATATTCCAGTGGGCAGCTAAGTGATGCAGTGGATGGAGCTCTGGGCCTGGAATCAAGAAGACATGAGTTCAAATTTGGCTTCAGACACTTAGTAGCTGTGTGATCCTGAGCAAGTCATTTAACCCTGTTTGCCTCAGTTTCCTCATCTGGAAAATGATCTGGAAAAGGAAATGGTAAACCGCTCTAGTATCTTTGCCAAGAAAACCCCAAATGGGGACACAAAGAATCAGAAGTGACTGAAGTGACAACGATAACAAACATAAAAAAAATACAAGATACTGTGCTAGGCTTTGGAGATACCAGTCAGTCCGGGAACATTTATTAAGCATTTAAAAAACACAAGCTCTCGCTTTGAAGGATTTCACCTTCTAATGATGAAGAGGGCAAGGAAATCACCAGGTATCTATAAGATATCATCAGTGTAAAGGGGGGTAATCTGGGAGGCAAAAGCACTAGCAATTGGGGAAGCTGGGAGAAGAACTCTGCAAAAGGTAGGATGGAACTGAGTCTTTTTTCTTCAAATATAATAAAACTTTATTTAAACATGTTAAAACATTCTTTTTTTTGGTATTTGAATGCTTTTTTTGGTCTTTATTATTAATTTATTTGTTTGCTTTTAGTTTACAAGATTCAGTTCCACAATCCCTTGAGTTTCAAATTTTCTCCCCCTCCCTCTCTTCCCCCCCTCTTGGAAGCACGTAATCAAATATAGGATCTGCAAATACTTTCACATTAGACATTAGTCAGGTTGTGAAGATTGTAACTGATGGAATGAACAATGGGAGAGAGGAAACAAAACCAAACATGAAAAATAAAGAGAGCAGGTAGTTAGCTTCAGTCTGCATTCAAACTCTCTTCTTTCCAGTTCTTTCTAGTTCTTTCTCTGAATGTAGACATCTCCTTTCAGCATGGATCTTTTGGAGTTGTCTTATAACCTTGTATTGCTGAGAAGAGTCCAGTCTATCAAAGTTGGTCATCACACATATGTTGTGTCTGTAATTGTGTACAAATTTCTCCTGGTTCTGCTCTTCTCACTCAGCACCAGTTCGTGTAAGCCTCTCCAGGTAAATACGAAGTCTGTCTGCTCCTCATTTCTTATAGCACAATAGTATTCCATTATATTCATATACCACAACTTGCTTAGCCATTCCCCAATTGATGGGCCTCCCCTTAATTTCCAATTCTTTGCTACCACAAAAAGAGCTGCTATAAATATTTTTGTATATACGGGTCTTCCTCTCGTTTCTATGATCTGTTTGGGATACAACCCTAGAAGTGGTATTGCTGGGTCAAAGGGTATGCAGTTATTTATAGCCCTTAGGGCATAGTTCCAGATTGCTCTCCAGAATGGTTGAATCAGTTCACAACTCCACCAACAATGCATTAATGTGGAACTGAGTCTTAAAGGAAGCCAGGTAAGCCAGTAAGTCATCAATAAGCATTTATTAAGCAGTGTCAGGCAAAGTGCCAAGTGCTAGAGATACAAAGGATGGAAAATCCAGGTGTTCTTATGGGATCTAAGCAGGGTCAAGAGATCTAGAGCATGTTGGGTTGACTATTTCCAGATAATTTATTTTGTTGTTCAGTCATTTTTCAGTAGTGCTCAACTCTTTATGACCTCGTTTGGGGTTTTCTTGGCAAAGATACTGGAGTGGTTTGCCATTTCCTTCTCCAGTCCATTTTACAGATGAGGAAATGGAGGCAAACAGACTTAAGTGACTTGCTCAGGGTCACACAGTTAGTAAGTGTCAGGCTCCTGACTCCAGGCTTGGTATTCTATACAATGTACCACTTTGCTGCTATAGAGAATTTATAAGGGATACATAATAGAATGATTCATGACAAGGAGGTAAATGTGGGTGGCCATTTGTACCATTGGAATGCATATCACATCCACTGAAATCACACATCCATTAAAAACCCTTCTAAGTACTAATGTACTGCAGCTTCCATTGTATAGAAAGTATTAAAATCCCTGATAGCAGTGAATTCACTTATTTACTTTTTGGGGTCTTATTCCCTTACACAATCCTTCAAACGATTTACCTTCAATTTTTTTCTCCATTGCCCTCTTTCCTTATTACCAGAAGGGGGAAAACTATAATCATCCATCCAATGATCAATAAATAAGAATTTAGTAGGTGCCTACAGCATACCAGACACTGTCCTAGGCTCAGTGGGAGATTGAGGTGAAGCATAAGACAAGTTCTCTACCTTTAAAGTACCTACTATGACATACAGTTTTTACAATTTAACAATTACATCATTTCCCACATAGCTAATCTCCTGGATCTCATGATCTCCAGAAAATCATCATTCTGAAGGATTAAATCTGCTCTCACTTTCTCAGCAACCCTTACCCTGGGCACTTCCCAATTGGAGAAGAAGAAAGTTGAACACTGGAGATCTATTTGACTCTCTAGCAATTAAGAGGGCTCTCAGGGAATTCACCTCATCATTGCCCACCCAGATTCTTTCCTGGTTTCATGATTTCCATAAATTCATCAATCTGCAAGACAAAATAAACTCTGAAACTCTCATCTACTCAAATTATCCATCCCCCCCTCCTTCCAGGCTACAGAACTTCATTGTGCCCCAGAGCTGATAAAGTCCCACAGCTCTACCCCAAGAGTCACCCACTTTTCAGCTTACTTTTTATCTGGGTTGTCTCTCCAATTGGATTGAGCTTCTTGAGGGCAGAAATTATCTAATGCCTTTCTCTGTATCCCCTATAACCAACTAACAAGCTTTGATTAAGCACCTGCTTAATGTCTGGGCATCGTGAAAATTCTGGAATGCAAAGACAAGAATGAAACAGCTGCCCTCAGGGAGCTTACATTCTGTTGAGGAAATAACATGGACCCTTACACATGAATATAAAATATATCTGAAATAAATACAAGATAACTTTGGGAGAGAAGCACCAACAGCCTTGGGGAACAGGAAAATAAATTCCTATGTCTCCTTTCTGTCCTTCCAAGTCTGAACAAGTGGTTTATGGTCTTTACTAGTCTGGGCCATTTTGCACTGAGTAAAGGAATGTGGCTCCAGGTTGGCATCCAGAAGTCTGTTTGTTTAGAATTTTTGGAACATCCTGAAGAGGGAGTGTTTTAGAAATAAAAGACCATCTGGTTCCTGACAATCGGGATGCCCATTCCCTCCTCCTTCCCCTTGCTCCCACCACCCACACACATACAACTGAATGGGCCTTTGTTTTTTTTTAGTAACAAGATACATTTTCTTTAACGGATTGGTGAATAATAAGCCAATAAAAGCTCTTAGGCAGCCTCCAAATGCCCAATTGCGTCTCTTCAGAGGAAACCTTTTCTTGGCTCATTGTTTCTCTCTCTTCACATTGCCTGGCACATACAGGGCAAAGAGATCAAAGCTGGGACAGGGTTGCATGCCCCTCAATGAATTTTTCCCTTTGTTAGAAGCTTTCTCTCTTGGGCTTGTGCCTAGTGGGGCTTACTATAGAATTGCATTGACTATAGTCACCAAACCCTAAGTGAGGCAGTTTGGGGAAATTCCATATGAAAATAAATGAAGGAGCTAGGATTTCAATCTGCATAGGGAACTTCCAGTATGGGAGCTCCCTCCATCAACACAGATCTGCAATCTGTCTCTCTGGCTTTGTAGATCAATCGTAGAAAATGATCTGAGATGTGTTGAGATTTATTGACTCAAAGGGGTTACACAGCTAATAAGTGTCAAAGGTGGGATCTAAATACTCATTGTCCTGTTTCTAAGTCCCATGTTACCTTTGGAATTTTTATTCATTTATTCATTCATCTATTCAAAAAGTATTTATTTTGTTCACTAAACACCTACTCTGACACTGTACTAAGTACTGAGATATTTAGGAAAAATAGCCCCTGCCCTTGAAGAGCTTACATTCTATCTGAAATTTCATACAGAAAAAAAATTAGACAATGAAATTGCTTGGAGGGGCTCTTTATAATGAGACAATAGTCCTTCATGTGATACGTCTTCATGACACCTTGACCCTTTACTTCACTATATCAAGGATCCATTATTTTGTGAGACTCCCACAATCCATCTTGAATTCCTGTTCCCAAGACATCATTACCCTGTGGCCAACCTGATAATGAGCTTTTCTACTTATCTGGGCTGGTCCTTGGACAACAGACTCAAAGGATCATAGAATTTCAGAGCTGAAGAGGCCTCAGTGGTCATTTAGTTCTGCCCATGGAAGAAAAAGAATCACGCCTATGACCCTATGACCAGCCCTATGGCCTTCCATATGTCCTGGGAAACCTGCAAGAGAGTGACTGAAGTGTCCCCTGCAGCAACAGCTGCTGATGACATGAGTGGAGCCACCTGTAACCAACGCACAAAGATAGTGCCCTGAGGTGGCTGCATCAAGGAATGTGACTCCTTGAACCAGAGAATAATGCGACCCTTGGACTCAACAGAGCTAGTTCAGAGACTCAGCAAAGAGCAGAACCTAAAGGGAAAGTGATAGGCTTTCCATGAAGGGAGAAAATTACTCCTATGGTTAGCAGTTGAGGGACACTTCTTTTTCACAGAAGTATTTTACTACTTTGGAACTCAAAATTTGATTTCCCTCTCCCAATGGAGAATATATATATATATGTATGTATGTGTGTATGTCTGTGCATATATGTATACACAATGTACCAATATATGTGTGAGTACATATATACACACATATAAGTGCATATATACATACATCTATGTGTGTATGTCTGTGCATATATGTATACATAATGTACCAATATATGTGTGAGTACATATATAAGTACATATATGCATACATCTATATGTCTGTGTGTATGTGCATATGTGTGTGTATACAGAGAGAGACAGAGAGAGATAGCGACATAGAGAGACAGAGAGAGAGAGAGAGAGAGAGAGAGAGAGAGAGAGAGA
>NW_027186457.1:26875121-26884189 GCF_028583685.1 Petaurus breviceps papuanus | reverse complement strand
GAGAGAGAGAGAGAGAGAGAGAGAGAGAGAGAGAGAGAGAGAGAGAATGAGAGAGAGAGAGAATCCCTGGTTTGGGGAATGTTGTTATCCTTACTACACTTTCTCAGCAAATGCCTTTTCTAAAAGTTAATGGCTGGCATGATTGTTAATGAGGAGCACATTGGTTGGAATTCAGTACAGTCAAAATTAGGTATTAGAGTTCTTCAAGATTGTCTTTAAACTCTGAGAGCAAGTAGGGCACAACCAACCCTTTAGGTGCCCCCAAAGTGCATGAGTATGTGTGTATGAGTGTGAGTATGTGTGTGTGTGTGAGTATGAGTGTGAGTATGAGTATGTGTGTGAGTATGAGTGTCAGTATGTGTGAGTATGAGTGTGAGTTTGGGGAATATCCCAGAAGGGTGCTGCTATGCATGTTTGAGATACACTAACCCACATCCATTTATACGTAATCCCTACCAATCTCAGATTCAGCTCAGTGCCATTTTTTACACCAAACTTTCCCTGGTCCCCTTTATCCCCCAGGTGTTAGTGCTTCTCCCTCCTCAGACTATCTCGAATTGACTTGTCTGGTACAAGTGGTATTCCCATTCCCATACAGGAGAAGGTAAGCATCTTCAGGGCAGGGGTTGTTTCTTTTGGTCTGTGTCCCCATTTCCTGGCACACAGCAGGTGCCTAATAAATGCTTGCTAAATTATCAGAGTAAAGTCATTTATCTGGGGCTATAGGCTAGAATGTATTGAGTGGTCTGAATAAATGGTGGGAAAGCTCAAGAGAGCTGAGGCCCGAAGCACGCCATATTTATCAGTTCTTGAACAAAAGGAAACATTCCCTTGCTGGGAAGGCGCCCTTCCTAGGTATTGGATGGAAACAAGAAGGTGGATCTACTCACCTTGTTTGATCCTGGCATTGGTGACTGGGGCTCTCCCTAAGACCTTTACAATCCAGCTCTGACTTACTTTTCCAAGCTTATTACAATTACTTCCTTTCGTGTGTTTTACATTCTAATCCAACTGGCTTGCTTCAGTTTCCAGTACAACATTCTATCTCATTCTTCCAAACTTTTCCTTTTTCATCCCTCCCTTTTAGAATGCCCAGCTTCCTTCATCTCAAATGTCACCTACTACACAGGACTCTTCCTGGTCTGCCCACTGATAGTTCCCTTTTTTTGCAAATTATTGTGTGTGTGTCTATGTATGTGTGTATAAAATGTTACATACACATAAAGTGCTCTATATAATGTTACATATAGGGGGCAGCCAGGTGGTGCAGTGAATAGACCATAGGCCCTAGAGTCAGGAGGACCTGACTTAGAATCTGGCCTCAGATACTTAACCCTTACTAGTCATGTGACATTGGGTAAGTCAACTCCAATTGCCCTGCCCTGCCCCCTCCAAAAAAAGCAAAAAATAATAATGTTATATATGTAAAGTATGGATATGGAATATTATATAAGTTTATATTATACATCCTTTTATATCTCATATATATGTTACACACATATAAAGCTCATATTCATACATATACACACATTTTTTTATATGTATCCCCAGAGCCAAATGCAAAGTCTGGTTCATAATAAGTGTTTAATAAATGCTTACTGAATTGAATTGAACAGAATACAGCCACAAAAGGCTGTCTGATACAGTAGGGAGAACACTGGGGTTAGTGTGAGCCCTCAGGATCAAGTCCTGCTTCTGACACATCCTAGTTGTGTAAGCCCAGACAAATCATTTACATTTTCAGTGTTCCAGGTAACTAGAAACGATACCCTGAAAGATATTGACTGTGTGACCCTGTCATAGACAACTCTTGAAGACAGCCCTAAGTCACAGAAAGAAGGACTTTTCACACTGGGACTTCCCTACATCAGTGAAGGTGATTGACAAAATAAAATCTCACATATGTAAATGTGTATTTTGTCTTTCTCCTAATGAGTTAAAGAATACTTGTTCAGAAAATAGAAGATTAAAGTACAGGGAAAACCAGGACCTGCATTTGTGAAAGTAACAAATGCAGTTTCTTGTTCATTTTTAGATGGATAGGAAGTGATCAACACGTTTTACAAGAGGAGTGGATGACACTATGCTGAGTGGTGTCAAGTACTGAGAGTCCCACTTCTTGTGGAGTCTATGAGTCAAAGAAATAAAAACTCTCCCCTTTCCCTGTCTCCCTGCCCACTCTTCATGCCCATGCCCTTCACACCATAGGAGTGTCTACCACAAAGATTATCTGTGCAGGAATCTTTGCTCTCTGAAGCTGAGAAGTCCCACAAAAGGGTTCAGAGGAGTTAACGCCAAGCCCACAATGAACCTGTAGTCGCTGTAAACACAGTTAAAAAAAAAAGATGTGCTAGCAGAGGTGACCTGGTGGCCTAATCCCAGCACAAAGAAGCAATAGAGATGCTCATTCATCTGGGGGAGCCATAGCAAAGCGAACAATGGTGCAGGACTAATTGGAAGGGAAGCAGGCCAGCTACGGTAAAGAAATTATTGAGCTATATGTAAAGAGATGGGGAAAATAACTTCTTACCAGAATCAGAGACTTTAGGAGATTATTTTTGAGGGGGTGAGGGAGGGGATGTTGATTCCAGAAGTCAGGATGCACAAATTCAATAATGAACAGTAAAAGACTTAGGGATCCCAGTATTGGAGAATATTGGGAGCAATGTCATCCTGATTCTGTCTGGATCAATGCAATCTCCATTGCAGAGATCTCTGGAGTAAGAAATGGGACCAGTCCTCAAAAGAAAAGTTTGGTACACAGTGAAGAACTGTGTAGAGGCCCAGTATAGTCAGTTAATAAGCATTGATTAAGCCAAGCATTGTGCTTAGGGAATACAAAGAAAAGAGGAAAATATGGCTGCCATCTTCAAGGAGCTCACATTCTAATAGGAGAGCTAACATGGAAAGCTACATTCAGAGGATATGCAGAATAAATGGAAAGTGATATGTAAAAGGAAGGCACTAGTGATTGGAGGGGACTGGGAGAAGCTGCCTGCAGAAGATGAGATCTGAACCGAGTCTTGAAGGAAGCCAGGGACGTGCGGAGGTATAGTCAAGAAGGTAGAGTTTTCCAGGCATGGGGGGCAGAAAGTATAATGACACAGTGATGGGTGATGGAGTGTTGTGTTTAAGGAGCTGCGAGATGACCTGTGTAGCTGGATTGGAGAATGCATGGAAGAGTAAGAAGACTAAAGTAAGAAGGGGCCGAGTTCTGAAGAACTTTACACTCCAGACAAAAGAGTTTCCATTCGATCCTTCAGGAAAGAGGAAGCCACCAGGGCTTATTGAGATGGGGAATGAGTGATCACATCTGTGCTTTAGAAAAGTCCTCTGGGCAGCTGAGTAGAGGGTAGATTGGAAGGAGGAGAAATTCAAAGCAAGTCTAGTTAGAAGACTATTGCCAAAAGTACAGGGGAGAAGTGATGGTGGCAGAAATGCAAAGAGAGGAAAGAAGGGAATATAGGATATTGGCAAGTCATTAATAAATTATTGGAGAAGGGGAGGTATTGGAGAGGGAGATGCAGAAGAGACAGAGAAAAAACAGAGGCAGAGAGAGAGATTGAGATGAGGATGGGGCAGTATAACCATTGGAAAACCCAGGTGCACCACTGGTATCAGGAGAAGGAAGGCCTCCAGCACATTGGATAGCCCCTTATGGCAAACTTATGGGAGAACATGGTAAAAATAGGGCAGGATAGGCAATCATAGGTGACTTTAGCAGCAGTAATGCCCATATCAATGAGACTAAGGATCATTTGAGTGAGATAATACTGTTCATCATTGTCTGCTCTCCTCTTCTTACAAAGTAGTTTACAAAAGAGCCTCTATTCTACTGCAAGATTGACCTTGGTTGCTATGCTCTCTTTTTTTGGCAAACATATTAAGCATCAGGTGGCTAAGGTAGGTTTCAGTCTCTTTTAGTCTCCTCACAAAACAGCTATTTTACATTAGTTAAAGTTTCTTTTTAATGGTGATCCTCAGAATCAATGTAATGTCTTCACATTTTTCTGAATTGAAAACGTTTTAAGAAATGTCAGTCTGTGGTTCTGATTCTGCCATATATATTCTCATCTGTATCTTTTCTTCTAAATTGGCTCTTACTTTGAACTTTCCTCTAAATAGGTGATGATCTCTCCTTGGCCCTATGATGTTTTGCGTTTATTTTAATCAATGACACGGGGCAAGGCACAGACAGCCTGCTTATCAAATGTGCCGATGACACAAAACTGAGAGAGATCACCAACACATTGAATGACAGCATCAGGTTCCAAAAATTATACGTTAACCACCTGAATCTAATAAAAAGAAATTTCATATGTAGGATTATAAAGTCTGACACAAGGACAGACTCAAGGAGACACAGCCAGATAAGAATCTGTGTGAAAAATATCTTGGGGTTTTAATGAATTGTATGCTCAATATGAGTCCATTCAATTCAATACATTAGATAGTTACTAAGTATATTTTCTATTCAAGTCAGGATGCTAGGTGTTGGGGATATAAATATAAAAAGGAAGAACAATTCCCAATCTCATTTTGATAATGAGATACAACATGTATATAAATAAGCAAATAGAAGCTTAATAAATGTTTGTTGATGGATTGGGTTTATTTGAGGAGACAAAAAGCAATGACAACACAGAGTATGGGGAGAGGGAGGATAAAGCCAATTTGTCTTAGGAACTGAGCACTGGAGGAAGTTAAGGATTCTGAGGGGCTGAGATGAGGAGGGAATAGATTCTACACAGAGGTAGAGAAGGTATGTTCTGTTTGTGGAAAGACAAGGAGGCCGATTTGGCTGCCTCAACATAGTTTATGAAGGGGAGTAATATGGAATTAGTCTGGAAAGGTGCTGTATGTGGTTTAAAATTCCAGACTGCAGAATATGTGTTATGTCTTAGAGGAAAGAGGGAGCTATGGAAGACTTTTGAATAGGGATGTGGCATGATCAGACTTATGTCTTAGAAAAACAATTTTTTCAGATGCATAGAAGATAGACTTGGAGAGAGAACAGTCTGGAATCTGGGAGATTGAAGAAAAGGCTATTGAAAAAGTCTAGTTGACAAGTGATAATTACTTAAATAGGAATTGTGTGAGGGGGCTAAAGGGGGCAGATGAAAGAAATGTCATAGAAATAAAATTACAAGACTTGTCAAGTCATTGGGCATGAAGAGTGAAGGGAAGGGAAGAGCCAAGAATAGCTCCTAGACTGCAAATCTGGGTGACTGGAATGATTGAAGTGCCCTCATTTCTTGGTCTTAAATCATAACTTCCAACATAGTTTTCCCTGCTCTCCTGTCTGTTGCATTGAAGTTACCAAGTGTCAAAATGTATGTTGACCCAGATTGGAGGCTCCTGTCATGTTCCTCATGGGACTTGGTCACTTCTTTATCTTCTACAATAAATGTTGGTTCATAGAATGAAATGACCTTGTTCATTATGAGCACTGCAGGATGCATTGTCTAGAATCATTACAAAATCCTGTGGCACTCATAGCTCTTCACAACCTTATCCCTTTCCTCTATTTTTAAAGTTCTTACCCATTTTTTTCCCTTCATGAACTCTATAACCTAATTTTCCTGGCTTGTTTGCTGTACCTCATACATGATTTCCCATCTCTCTGCCTTTGCATTGACTCTTCCTCACACTTGAGATGCAATACCTTCCAGCCTCCATTTTTTGAAAGCCCTGGCTTCTGTCAAGACTCACCTCAAATTTCCTTCATATGTTGAAGGAGGTCCTTCTCATCCCATCCCCTCCGCCAGCTTCTGCCACTTTCCTTTCTAAGAATACATGCTCCTTATGTGTTTTGTATATTCCTCTGTGTGTGTGTGTTGTTCACCTCCTCCTCCATTAGAATGTAAGCTCCTGGAGGACAGGGACTCTTTCTGCTTTTTCTTTGTATCCCAGTGCTTAGCACAGTGCTTGCCAATTCGTAAGCACTTAATAAATGCTTGATAGTGGATTTTGGGACCAGATGATCAAGTAACCTGTGAAATGATGCTTATGATTTGGGGGCTTTCTGGCCTTATTCCCAAAGATCAGATCATTTTCTGGTTTATTTGTTTGTTGTTGTTTTGTTTGTTTTTTTTTAAAGAAAACCATCTTCTCTTCTGCATCACTTAGAAACTGCCTTCTCCTTCTGAGAAGACTGTTCTTGGGACTGTAGCCTCCTTATAAGAAATCATGCTGTTAAAGTACCTTCCATCTTTTCACTTGGATTCTATGTCTTCTATTTGAAAAAAAAATCCCCAGTGTTCATTTTCTCCCTGAAGGCTCTCCTGAATTATTATGCAAATCCAAAAAGGTTCCACATATTCATCATAGAGGGGAATTTATAGAAACTTTTCTAACTGGGTATGCAATGAATATTCAGGTCCATTTCAAATGTGCCAGGATATGTAATGAATTATGTATAATTTTCAATTTCCGCATACTCTCTTTCATTTCTTTGAAAACATGTGCCGCACATTTTGCCCTGGCTTCTATAGTTTTTGATATAACATAATTTTGACTTGAATCATCTTTATTTTCTGGCTTGTGAATAGGAAGTACACAAAGTTTGGAGCTAGTCTTGAACTAAAATTGAGACTCCAACTTGACAGTACTCCCTGATACTTAAAATAGTTGCCTGAGATGTTGACATGGAAAGAGGAAGTTAGAACTTCTCAACATTAATGCCTTGCATATGAAATACCATGTTTGTTGTGGAAGGTCCTTGAACAGTATTTCTGATGCAATCAATTCATGTTTTATTTAGTGTGGTAGATGCTGAAGTGGACAAAGACCTATTTTTTCTTTTCTGTTAGGAAACTTAGATTATGAAAATTTAAAATTTCAACACCTTTTGACTAAACTATTTTTTCTTCCTTGAAAAAAAGACAATGTCTTGGTTAAATTTTTAAAAAATAACTGGGGCTATAGTATTTAAACAGTGCTGGTTTGGGTTTAGAAATGTTATCAAAACACAGTTTCACTGGATTCAGTGTTAAAAAAAAGTATCACAAAGTGAATTTCTTTTTGTTAGATTAGTCTTTTTTATGGGAGTTGGGGGTGAGAATAACTGTTCCTAAAAACCATTCTCTGATGGCTGATTATCCTTAAATCACCCCCATTTCTTTACTCCTGAGTCATTCCTAGATTATTTGACCTTTCCTCCTAACACACTTGATTGTAAACTCTAATATCAAGCTAGGTGCCCTCTCTTATTTATCTTTGTGTTTTTAATGCTGAGCTACAGGAATATTGGATGATAGATTTAGAACTAGAAGAAATATCAGAGTATACTGGGTCTAACCTTATTTTACAGATAAGGAAACTGAGACCCCAAAATGGAAAGTGCCTTGTCTAAGTGTCTCCTGGGTAGGACAAGTCAAAGATAAGATTCAACCCCATGCCCACTAACTCCAAATCTAGCCTTATTTCTCTACTGCATTCAATTACATGCTGTGTACCAATGGAGAAACTCACTCCATGTGAATTATGCCATACACACACACACATACACACACACACACACATATTGACAATATTCCTGGAATTGAAAAGGAGAAAGAAAGAGGGATGGATGATATTTGGGGAATTGGGTGGTGTTTTCAATGATTCCAAAATACTCTCTGAAACAAATGCCTTTCTTTTTAATAATATCAACTTCTTCTTCGATACTACATGAATACAAATCTTGAAACATCATGGTCTCCAAAGAATTAGAATAGAAGAAAACAAAACAGCATTGTGGAAACACATGGTGGGAGTCATCAGGCACTCCATAGGACCAGTGGTAGCTTGTGTGTAAGAGGTGATGTAAAAGGCATGATTCAAGAAAGATTTTCTTTCAAAAGGAAGGAATGTGATCCAGTGATATTATAAGAGTAAGAGATAATAGATGGGCTGCTGGGAGGTAGAGGAGGGAGTGCTATATTGGTATCCAAAAAAAATGTTAAAAAACAGACACACAAAGGGAGGCTTCCCAATGCTTTGAAGGAAGAAGTAAACATGACTCTAAGGTTCTTTTCCTGAATGTATATCTCACTTCCCACTTGAATGAGGCTAGATTATAACTTGGAGGATAGGTTATAGTGGGAATTCCTTTCATATAAGGCTTGAACTACATGGTTGCTAGACTTCCAATTCTTTGATTTCGAGCTACTTCTTAGTCTGTATTTCAGGTACTGTATCCATTTGGCTTAAGGGATATTGAGTTTAACTGAGGTTTGTCAAATGATAGGAGATTACAGTAGAATATAAGATGCTTGAGGGCAGAGACCATTTGATTTTTGTCTTTGTATGTCCCTCCCCCAACAGAGTGACTTGTAGGAAGTAAGCACTTGATGAGTGATTGTTAACTTGAATGGAATAGAGTTCTTAAAGGCAATAGAAAGCATTGACTCTGTAGTCAGAAGACCAAGGTTCAATTCCACCTTAAAAACCAACCAAGTGATCTTGGGCCAGTCACCTATCATCCTTGAGCCAAAATGAAGAAGTTGGACTAGAACTGTGGTTCCCAATATTTTTTTGATCCATGAGCCACCTTCAACAATAGTAAAATGTATGGTGAATATCTAGGGTAATTTAAAACACTACTCATAATATCCTCGATAATTATGCTGTTTAAGGCACCATTTTTTCAAGTACAAAACCTTTGAGCCATTGTTGCATGGGTTTGGGAACTACTGCTAAATGGGAGCCATGTGACTAGATGATCTTTGAATTCCCTTCCATTTCTAGGTCTGAGATGATCAATGATGCTATTAGTGAGGTGAAACCATGGTTTCAGATGTTTAAGAAAGTTAACCATGGTCAACTAGAAGACCAAGGCTTAACTCCTAGCATTAACACTTACTACCTGTGTGACCTTGAACAAAGCAGTGCTTTCATAGTATCCAGGCATCAACATGAGGTGGGAAATTGGGAAATATGGCATAAGAATAGGGAAAATTGGTATGCTGTAAGAACCTAACTATTATCTCAGGTATCCAATAATCCCCACTTAACTCCCTCCCTCTCTCTCTCTCTCTCTCTCTCTCTCTCTCTCTCTCTCTCTCTCTCTCTCTCTCTCTCTCTCT